>NC_060886.1:634491-799491 GCF_014805685.1 Silurus meridionalis
CCTCTTTCTCCTTATGCTTTTGCAGTTCCTCATTCCACCACCACGTCTCTTTGTCTTCCTTTCTATTTCCAGATGTCACACCAAGTACCTTTCTAGCTGTCTCCCCTATCACTTCTGCAGTAGTTGCCCAATCATCCAGCACCTTTTCACCACCACCAAGCTCCTGTCTGACCTCTTCCTGAACCTCACAATACAGTCTTCCTCCTCAGTTTCCACCATCTTATTCTTCTTTCAGTCCTCACTCTCATCCTCTTCTTCTTCACCTCCAAAACCATCCTACAGACCACCAGCCGATGCTGTCTAGCTACACTGTCTCCTGCCAACACCTTACAGTCTCCAATCTCCTTCAGGTTGCATCTCCTACATAGAACATAGTCCACCTGTGTGCACCTTCCTCCACTCTTATACGTCACCCTATGATCCTCCTTCTTCTTAAAATACGTGTTCACCAGTGCCATTTCCATCCTTTTAGCAAAATCTACCACCATCTGCCCTTCCACATTCCTCTCCTTAAAGCCACACCTACCATCACCTCCTCATCACCTCTGTTCCCTTCACCTACATGCCTATTAAAATCTGCCCCAATCACCAATCATTCTTTCCTAGGTACACCATCTACCACTTCATCTAATTCACTCCAGAATTTTTCCTTCTCCTCCATCTCACAATCCACTTATGGAGCATAAGCACTGATGACATTTATCATCACCCCTTCAACTTCCAGCTTCATGATCATCACCCTATCAGAAACTCTCTTTACCTCCACTACACTCCTACTGTACTCTTCCTTCAGAATCCCCCTACACCATTTCTCTTTCCATCCACACCATGATAGAACAGTTTAAACATCTCCAATATTCCTGCTGTTACTCTCTTTCACTTGGTCTCCTGAACACACTACATCTCTACCTTTCTCCTCTCCATCATATCAGCTCCCTCTCTCCCTTTACCAATGGGTCATAGTACCAATATTTAAAGTACCAACCCGAACCTCCACTCTCCTCCACTTCTCCTTTCCTGCCGTCTCTGTAAACGTCTTCCTCCTCTCCTTCGGCCAACAGTAGCCCAATTTCCACTGGACCCTGTTGGCTATGATACTTGTGGTGGTCATTTGTAACCCGGCCTCACCATATGCTGGATGCCCTTCATAATGCAACCCCCCTCATTTACACAGACTTGGGACCGGCACTAAGAGCTTGTGCAACCCTAATGGCTGGGTTACTAATAAATATAGATAATAATAATAATAATAATAATAATAATAATAATAATAATAATACAAAACAATTTCAACTAATTATCTTTATTAAATATGTGTTGGATGTCCTACAAACAAGTTTACATTAAATAGCTAGATGTATCAAATATGTTTGTTATATGTTTATTTTGGGGCTTCCAAGCTTGAAAGTTAACATTTGAATTTAAATAAGAATGAACAACACTAACTAACTCGACTAAATTATGTAAAAGTTTAAAAAATTATATTAAAGTTGATACAACTCACGTGTAAACGGATTTACACAGAACAATACGTTTACACATAAATTGTAAAGGTCATTTGCATCTTTGTTTGAGTGAATATAAATATCACACATATACACATACATACACACACACACACACACACATATATATATATATATATATATATATATATATATATATATATATATATATATCTTTTTTTTTTTTTTTTTTCTTTTTCAACTCAGAGAGGAGAATAAAATACTAAAGAGGAGCTTCATCACACTTTTCATTTTTACAGTCAAATGCGATTGTTACGTGGCGAATATGGAGGTGGAAGCCGGAATATAAGCAAACGTGTTTATTAAACAAAAGGCAGAGCCAACACAAAATACCCGCAGAGATCGGCATAATCCGGCAAAAGGCAGTCCGTAAATAATATCCACGGTGCGTTATGGAGGAAACGCGGTGCGGGGGCAGCGACGGAGAAGCGTCGGTAGTCCGAGGTGCACTGGGAAGGTAAACGCAGCCGTGGAGAGAGCGAGGAGTCCGGCAGGAGAAGGTACGTAGCGGGAGACGCATACCACCATGACCGTGCATAGACACACATTAACAGTGTTGGGCAACGTTACTTTTAAAAGTAATGCATTACAATATTTGAGTTTCTCCCCAAAAAAGTTACTAATTACGTTACTTAGTTACTTTTTATGGAAAGTAATGCGTTTTATTACTTTTGAGTTACTTTTATGCTACTTGTATCTCTTTCACGCCTTACAGGTGTAACAGGTGTAATATAGATAATTGTCATTAAGTAATAAGTTATATTAGAGCAAAAGACACTTAAACATGTAAAATGCTTAATAACTTCTTAGAGAACAATAAGATGATCGACTAAATTTTGAGCACAAGACTGAACACTTTCCAGTCGCACTTCTGTACACTGCTTTTCAGTCTGCCTCGCCGTCAGGAATGTAACTATCGCTCGTGTTTATAAGGTTAAGGGTGTGGGCTACACACCGGAGGGAGAACATACCTCTCGCTGTCATCTCATAAAACATCGTGCAATTCCGTAAATATGACCTCGTCCTCGTCTACATCATTCTTCATCATCAGCTTCAAACATTCTGAACGCTTACAAAGTTCACGCTTTTATCAGTGACCGTGGCAGTTTATCTTCCCACAAAGAGCAAATGAGCTGTGAATTTACTCTCTCTCTCTCTCTCTCTCTCTCTCTCTCTCTCTCTCTCTCTCTCCTCTCTCTCTCTCTCTCTCTCTCTCTCTCCCTCTCTCTCTCTCTCTCTCTCTCTCTCTCTCTCTCTCTCTCTCTCTCTCTCTCTCTCTCTCTCTCTCTCTCTCTCTCTCTCTCTCTCCCTCTCTCTCTCTCTCCCCTCTCTCTCCCTCCCTCTCTCTCTCTCTCTCTCTCTCTCTCTCTCTCCCTCCCTCTCTCTCCCTCTCTCTCTCTCCCTCTCTCTCTCTCTCCTCTCTCTCCCTCTCTCTCTCTCTCTCTCCTGTTTTCATATTTCTGTCTCCATTTGCATTTATTCAACATTATACACACACACACACACACACACACACACACACACACACACGATCTGTAGTGCTGTGCTTTTCTCTCTCTCTGAAGTGGTATTTTTGCAGTTAACAGGAGCTTTTCACCAACACATAATCTACACTTCACCATTATTCCTTTCTCCTTTTCCTCCACTATTTCACTATAATAAGAACACTTCCATCACAGTGATGTAATGCTCTGGTTCATCATCTCCGCTTCTGACCAGCTTCTGTTCCCGCGGCTCGCACGTGTGAGTGCGCGATTCTACGTGACTACGTTCATTTTAATTCAGTATTTATTTTTTATGCAAAATAATTGAACTGAAAAGTAACTCGCATTACTTTTTTAAAAAAGTAACTCATATTAATGTGTAAATGTATAAAGTAACGCGCTACTTTACTCGTTACTCCAGTAATGTAATATTATTACCAAACGCACGTTACTTGTAACGCTTTACCCCAAAACTGCACATGAACAAACATCAACATGAACAAACAATAACGGACCAAGAGTGTAGGTAAGTGTGGGGTTTTTATAGGCGGTGTGATGAGTGGTGGGAATGAGTCTCAGGTGTTCTGAATGAAGCCCGAATGCGATGAGCTTCATGTGGGCGGGGCACGCATGAGCGAAGGAGCAGGGCTTTCCCTGACGCACCGAGGTATGACAGGGGGCGTGGCAGGGGGATTCCTGACAGCGATGCTGCACAATTTCTGTTTCTCACTGGTGTAACTTCAGTCATCTTCAGATGGTGAATGTAAATATAAAAGACAGTATGCAGAAGTGAACGTCTCATGCTGGAAGATCAATTATTACTGGTGCTTACCAAACTGAATCGGGGCTCAGTAATGGAGATACAGCGTACAGGTTTAAAGTTTCTGAAAGCACAGTGTCAAACATCTGATCTGATGATGGAAAACAGTGAAATCTGTTATTAAATGGACAAGTAAAGATGCTGTTCTTAAAATATGCAGGTGTTCAATTCACTGTACTGAAATATTCATAGACTGACCTCAACTGAACTTGACTTAGTTTCTCTATCAGATAGGTGTAGATGTCCAACCCAACTCGTCACATATGGACGCTTGGTCAGGATCCCCTGGAGTCACATTTTGACGCACTGAGGATCCCTTTAGCGTCATTTTTCAATGTGCAGGGATTCCCATAGACTTCTGTAGATCTCTACGATAAAAAAGAATAAAAAAGAATAGCTTGCTATAAATTAATTATGGCAGGGCTACTCAATCCAGGTCATGTTTTTATTCACATCTCTTAAACTGCCTCTTTCTCACCAACTACCTGCATGTCTTCCTCACCATTTATTAGGACTTTTCTTATTTATTTATTTATTAATAAATTCATCAGTGGCGCTGACGTCATTGTATGGAGATCCCATGCTCCATTGTGATTTTCCACCGGTAAGTAGAACAGTTCATTAATATAATTGGGAACAATCCCTACAATTTACGGAACAAAAACTGTTCAATCAGGTGAAGAAGTTGTGTTTAGAAGCTGTAGAAGTGAAAGGAAGCAGTTTTGTGATGCAGTAAATCACAGCAGACATTATAAAATATAACTTGCTGCACCAAATGTGTAGTAGCAGGCTAAGATAGATCATTACATTCAAGTTTGTTTTTGTTTTTCCACATTTAATCATGCAAGAAATAGAGGAGATTGTATGATATTTGGAAATTGTGTGTTTTAAGTTACCAAAATGACAGTAGCACTTTAATACTTTAGCCATTTATAAATGTTCAGATGAGGAACAGGGTTGCCAGATTGGTGTGTTTTTATTAATGAATAAAAAAAAACAACAATACTGTGGAGCATCACATATTTACAATATAATAAAGCAATTTAAGTGTTCTTGTCTAAAGAAGGTTAGGTTAGTCATCTAGGTTTAGGGTGTTCAGGGTCACCAACATAGTACCCGCTGGGAACCAGGTAGTCCACAAGGACCACATGAGTAGCCCGCTTTCAAAAAATATCTCTTTCCTACTTTGTTAAATCATTGTTGATAATTATTATGAGAAATCATTAATATGATCAGTGTTTTCACATAGATGAATATCATTAATTATTAATAATAACATAATATATGGTAAATTGAGCAAATTTGTTATTTCAGATCAAACTGAAAACTGTGTGTATTAAACTGGTAGCCCTTCACATTAATCAGGTACCCAAGAAGCAGCTCTCAGTTTCAAAAGGTTGGTGACCCTGGTGTAGGTCATCTAGGGTTAGGGTGTAGGTCATCTGCCAACACTGATGAAGAAAAATTGGTAAAATGTAAGCTATTAATTTCTGAATTCTAAATCTTTTTTTTTCTCATCAGGTCCTTCAGATTTGCCAGCTTCAAACATTCCTCTGTTATTTTAATCCCCTTACCACACACACACACACACACACACACACACACACACAATAGCAAAGGCACTTTTAAGAGCCATGTCTGTCTTGTTAACCTGCTCTCTCTCTCTCTCTCTCTCTCTCTCTCTCTCTCTCTCTCTCTCTCTCTCTCTCTCTCTCTCTCTCTCTCTCTCTCTCTCGCCTCTCTCTCTCTCTCTCTCTCTCTCTCTCTCTCTCTCTCTCTCGCCTCTCTCGCCTCTCTCTCTCTCTCTCTCTCGCCTCTCTCGCCTCTCTCTCTCTCTCTCTCTCTCTCTCTCTCTCTCTCTCGCTCTCTCTCTCTCTCTCTCTCTCGCTCTCTCTCTCTCTCTCTCTCTCTCTCTCTCTCTCTCTCTCTCTCTCTCTCTCTCTCTCTCTCTCTCTCTCTCTCTCTCTCTCTCTCTCTCTCTCTCTCTCTCTCTCTCTCTCTCTCTCTCTCTCTCACTGTTTACATCTGTAGATGTCATATCTGTCTATCTTTCTGTATATTTCTGTATATTTCTTTTCAAATTATGACTAGGCCAAAATTCAGGCCCTGCCCATCTTGCCAGACTCCCAATCAGGCAAGCAGGAAAACTTGTCATGTCTGCTTTGAAAGTCTGTCCACTAAACAAAAAATATAAGACAAAGTGGTGTCACTGGGGGGGACAGTCTGTCATGAAAAGCAGAAATGCTGGGCGTGTAATTGATTCTGCCCATATTGTGGTAAGTAAAAATGCTAGTTTTTCACGTGTTATTTAAAGTGTCTATGTTTGTCATATAGTGAATATTATAGACTAGTACCAGTATGATGTGGTGTTCATAAACCTATTTAACTTAGTCTTCTTTGTATGAAATAAAACTTATCTTTATGTTTAAGTTGTGTTAAAGACAAACAATAAGTTCTCTGTCAAATAATGAATCAGTCATGTTGGCAATGTTAAAGATTTTTCTCAAGTCAAATGTTCTCTTTTCTCAAATAATACACTTTATGAAACTGATTAAAGCTCATTTTCTTGCATTGCACTTTATTGAATGACCTTAAAATAAAATTGCTTTATGCAGAATGAATGCACTTGATGCACTAATGTGTATGTGTAATGCTTAACTGCTTTTGTTCATTTCAGGTGCGGAAACTTGAGGCAGTGGGTTACAAGCCTATTTTATTTATGTCATGCGGAAACGGAGGCGGAAGCCGGAGTAACAGCAAACAAAACTTTATTCACAACAAAGGCAGAGCCAAACCAAATACCTGCGCTCGCAGGGAGAATCCGGATAACGAAGTCCGAGAAATAAGGATAATCCGGGCGCGCACAGCGCGCCCACAACCGTTCAACGTCCGTGGACTATGGAAGCACAATCCGGTGCATCCGGAAAGAGACGCGGTCCACGCGAAGAGAGAGAGACGGGAGGAGTCCGAGTCGAATGGTACGTAGCAGGGATAAGCATACGCAAAACCATAACACAACCAACGCACAGGGGCACACTCTAACGGGCATGAACGAGCAATAACCGACAGCGGGTGTTGGTGAATGAGCAGTTTATATAGAGGCAGGGAGTGAGTGGATAATGTGCTTCAGCTGTGCGTGATTTGCTTGGAAGCGTGCTGAGGCAACGGCAGCCTCTGAAGGAGGCGTGGCGGGTGGATTCCTGACACCACCCCCCCCCAAAGGGGCGGCACCAGACGCCCCCAAACCGCCCGGCGGGCCCGGGCACTCGGAGGAGGGCCCCTCCAGTCTTCCAGGGTCGAAGGGGACCCGGCCTGAACCGCCACAGAGCCAGGAACAGCAGGGAAGGGAACGAGGCGAAGCGACCACCCCTGCGGAGAGCCGGAAGGGGGCAACGACCCCAGCGGGGCCCCGGAGCGGAACACAACCCCACGCGGAGGCCAGGAATGGGGCGATGTCCTCGGCGCAGACCGGGCGGGCGGCGATCCCCTGGAGACCCAGAGCACAGCGGCGCCTCGGCGGAGACAGGAGGCGGAGAGATGATCCCCCCGGAGACTTGCAACGGAGCGACGCCCTCGGCGGAGACAGGAGGCGGAGAGACGAACCCCCCGGAGACCTGCAGCGGAGCGACGCCCTCGGCGGAGACAAGAGACGGCTTGAGGTCCTCTGCGGCGACCTGGAGCTGGGAGACGGCCGCAGCGGAGACCCGGAAAGGGAACACACCTACGGTGGGGACCTGGAGCAGAGCGATGCCTTCGACAGAGAACGGAGACGGAGCGGTGAACCCCACGAAGACCGGGAGCGGAGTGACGCCTCAACGTAGACCAAAGGCGGAGTGCTGCCTCGGTGGAGACCTGGCGTGGGCGTGCCCCAGCGGCGACGGCGACTGGGCGGCGATGTCGGTGGAGGCAGGAGGTGTAGCGCTGCTTCCAGCGAACAATCGGGACCCACCAGCGCCTCGCGGAGTCCAGAGGCCGAGAGACGCCCTCAATGGAGACTGAAGCGGAGCGACGCCTAAGGCGGATACTGAGAACGGAGCCCTGTCCTCAGCAGAGACTGGCCGCTGAGCGACCTCCACTGCAGTGGTCTGGGGCTGAGAGGCGGTCCCGCGATTACCTGCGGCTGGGCGGAGTCCTCCCGGAGGCCAGCCACGGATCGACCTCACCCAGGAATGTCTGAACGGAGCCTCATCACCCACGGGACCTGGAGTGGCAAGACAACCCTGGTGACTACCAAGGCAGGGCAGTGCACTCTACGAGGCTTACCGGCTGAGGGACTCTCCGGATGGCGACCGGAGATGAAGCGATGCCCTGACAGAACACAGAGACCGGCGATGACCTTGGCAGGGTTCTCCGTGCAATGTCACCTCTAAGGAGCCCAGGAGCAACCTGTCTTCGTCCCAGGAGCTCGGAGGCAGGATGTCATCGTGAGAGGGGTCCCGAGGTGAGCCGTCACCGAGGGAGGAGCTCTGTGATGTGACTTGGTCTCCTGAGTGCTCGTGGGGCGAGCCGTCACCTCTTGGGAGACTGTGGGGCGAGCCACCGCCTGCAGAGGAAGCTAGGGGCAGCGGTTCAACCTCCCTTCGCAGTCCTGGAGCTGGGGTGAGTGCTCTGGGGACTCCTTGGGAAGAGAGGAGGTCTGTGACATAGCCGCCTTGAATGCGCGTGGGGCGAGCCGTCACTTACTGGGAGACTGTGGGGCGAGCCGTCGCCTTCGGATGGAGCCAGGGGCCGAGGTTCGACGTCCCTTTCGCAGTCTCGGAACTGGGTTGAATGTTCTGGGGATCCCTTGGGTGCAGCAGAGTCCTGAGAGGTGAAGTCGCCTTCATTGGAGCCCGGGGCCAACGGGACGACCTCCCTTTGCAGTCCCGGAGGTGAGCTGTGCGCCCGGGATGCATTGGCATGGAACGGGCTCCTCTTGAGACCCTGGAACAGAGCCGAGCTTTCCTGGGAGTCCTGGGACGAAACGAGCCTTCCTTGGGAATCGGGAGCATAACCGAGCTCTCATCAGGGACCTGGATCGAAACCGAGCTCTCCTTGGGACTTGGGAGCACGGAGGAGCTCGCGTCAGGAACTGGGAGCGGAGAGGAGTTCGCCTGGAGACCCTGGGATAAAGCTGAGCTCTCGGGAACTCTCTGCGGCGGAACCGAGCTCGGGACTCTCTGCGGCGGAACCGAGCTCGGGACTCTCTGCGGCGGAACCGAGCTCGGGACTCTCTGCGGCGGAACCGAGCTCGGGACTCTCTGCGGCGGAACCGAGCTCACGGGTTCGCTGGGACAGAGAGGAGCTCACGGGTTCGCTGGGACAGAGAGGAGCTCACGGGTCGCTCGGAGACAGAGAGGAGCTCACGGGTCGCTGGAGACAGAGAGGAGCTCACGGGTCGCTCGGAGACAGAGAGGAGCTCACGGGTCGCTGGGACAGAGAGGAGCTCTCCTCGGAGACCTGGAGCGGAGCGGGCTCTCCTCGGACACCTGAGCGGAGCTGGGCTCTCCTCGGACACCTGGAGCGGAGCTGGGCCTCCTCGGACACCTGGAGCGGGGCGGAGATTTCCGGGAAATCCTGGGACGGAGCCAAGCTCTCCTGGAGGTCCTGGGCTGGAGCCGAGCACTCACGCGGGTCCTGGGGCCGACCGGAGCTCTCCTCGGGACACTGGAACGGGGAGGAGCTCTCGGGGCCGTTCTGGAACGGAGAGGAGCACTCTGTAGACACCTGGGCGGGCAGGCGCTCTCCCTTGGACCCCGGAGTGGGACGGTGTCATCCCGGAGATTCTGGAGCAGAAGGGAGAGTTCCCGGAGGTCCTGTAGCGGGACAGAGCCGTCCTGGGTGGCCTGGAGTACAGCGGAGATTCCCTGGAGAACCTGAGGCGGAGCGGACCTCCCCTGGAGGGCCTGAAGCAGGGCGGAGACCTCCTGGAAGCTCTGGCGCGGAAAGGCGTTCTCGGGGGCAGGGGAGAGGAGACGGAGATCAGCCGTGGTCATCCCGAGTTTCTTGGTGAGCAGCTGCAGGAACCGGGCGCATGAGCGGAACTCACCTCCAGTCGCCTCCCACAACTCACTGGCCAGAGAGAGTGCTTCCCCAGCCAGGAGAGAGATGTGGAATGCGATCTTCGCTCTCTGTTAGGAAGCTGGACGGATACGCCCATATAATCTCCTACGCTCCGTAAAACACGCTCCACTCAGTTCTGTTGCCGGAGAAGCGAGCCGGGAGTCCTATGACGTCATCGCGGGGGTGTGGCGCTGCCGAGCGTGATCGAGCAACAGCCGCGGTCTTCCGGGATTTCCCGGGGGCGGAGCTTGGCTGCCGTGAAATCGCGGCCGAGCGAACCCGACCTCCGAAGTTCGGTTCGCGCTGTGTCCACGGCGGTAGCCCGATCATTCTTTCCCTCCTTTCTCCTTTTTTTTTTTTTTTTTTTTTTCTTTTTTTTTTTTTTTGTCCGTATATTCCTCTTCGGGGGTCGGTTATTCTGTCATGCGGGAAACGGAGGCGGAAGCCGGAGTAACAGCAAACAAAACTTTATTCACAACAAAGGCAGAGCTAAACCAAATACCTGCGCCGCAGGGAGAATCCGGATAACGAAGTCCGAGAAATAAGGATAATCCGGGCGCGACACAGCGCGCCCACAACCGCTCAACGTCCGTGGACTATGGGAAGCACAATCCCGGTGCATCCGGAAAGAGACGCGTCCACGCCAAGAGAGAGAGACGGGAGGGAGTCCGAGTCGAATGGTACGAAGGGATAAGCATACGCAAAACCATAACACAACCAACGCACAGGGCACACTCTAACGGGCATGAACGAGCAATAACCGACAGCGGGTGTTGGTGAATGAGCAGTTTATATAGAGGCAGGAGTGAGTGGATAATGTGCTTCAGCTGTGCGTGATTTGCTTGGAAGCGTGCTGAGGCAACGGCAGCCTCTGAAGGAGGCGTGGCGGGTGGATTCCTGACACCACCCCCAAAGGCGGCACCGACGCCCCAAACCGCCCGGGCGGGCCCGGCACTGGAGGAGGGCCTCCAGTCTTCCAGGGTCGAAGGGACCCGGCCTGAACCGCCACAGAGCCAGGAACAGCAGGGAAGGGCACGAGGCGAAGCGACCACCCCTGCGGAGAGCCGGAAGGGGGCAACGACCCCAGCGGGGCCCAGGCGGAACACAACCCCACGCGGAGGCCAGGAATGGGCGATGTCCTCGGCGCAGACCGGAGGCGGAGCGACGATCCCCTGGAGACCCAGAGCACAGCGGCGCCCTCGGCGGAGACAGGAGGCGGAGATGATCCCCGGAGACTTGCAGCGGAGCGACGCCTCGGCGGAGACAGGAGGCGGAGAGACGATCCCCGGAGACCTGCAGCGGAGCGACGCCTCGGCGGAGACAGGAGACGGCTTGAGGTCCTCTGCGGCGACCTGGAGCTGGGAGACGGCCACAGCGGAGACCCGGAAAGGGATCACACCTACGGTGGGGACCTGGAGCAGAGCGATGCCTTCGACAGAGAACGGAGACGGAGCGGTGAACCCCACGAGACCGGGAGCGGAGTGACGCCTCAACGTAGACCAAAGGCGGAGTGCTGCCTCGGTGGAGACCTGGCGTGGGCGATGCCCCAGCGGCGACGGCGACTGGGCGGCGATGTCGGCGGAGGCAGGAGGTGTAGCGCTGCTTCCAGCGAACAATCGGGACCCACCAGCGCCTCGCGGAGTCCAGAGGCCGAGACGCCTCAATGGAGACTGGAAGCGGAGCGACGCCTAAGGCGGATACTGAGAACGGAGCCCTGTCCTCAGCAGAGACTGGCCGCTGAGCGACCTCCACTGCAGTGGTCTGGGGCTGAGAGGCGGTCCCGCGATTACCTGAGGCTGGGCGGAGTCCTCCCGGAGGCCAGCCACGGATCGACCTCACCCAGGAATGTCTGGAACGGAGCCTCATCACCTACGGGGACCTGGAGTGGCAAGACAACCCTGGTGACTACCGAAGGCAGGGCAGTGCACTCTACGAGGCTTACCGGCTGAGGGACTCTCCGGATGGCGACGGAGATGAAGCGATGCCCCTGACAGAACACAGAGACCGAGCGATGACCTTGGCAGGGTTCTCCGGTGCAATGTCACCCTCTAAGGAGCCCAGGAGCAACCTGTCTTCGTCCCAGGAGCTCGGAGGCAGGATGTCATCGTGAGAGGGGTCCCGAGGTGAGCCGTCACCGAGGGAGGAGCTCTGTGATGTGACTTGGTCTCCTGAGTGCTCGTGGGCGAGCCGTCACCTCTTGGGAGACTGTGGGGCGAGCCACCGCCTGCAGAGGAAGCTAGGGGCAGCGGTTCAACCTCCCTTTCGCAGTCCTGGAGCTGGGGTGAGTGCTCTGGGGACTCCTTGGGAAGAGAGGAGGTCTGTGACATAGCTTCGCCTTCGGAATGCGCGTGGGGCGAGCCGTCACTTACTGGGAGACTGTGGGGCGAGCCGTCGCCTTTGGATGGAGCCAGGGGCCGAGGTTCGACGTCCCTTTCGCAGTCTCGGAGCTGGGTTGAATGTTCTGGGGATCCCTTGGGTGCAGCAGAGTCCTGAGAGGTGAAGTCGCCTTCATTGGAGCCCGGGGCCAACGGGACGACCTCCCTTTTGCAGTCCCGGAGGTGAGCTGTGCGCTCCGGGATGCATTGGCATGGAACGGGGCTCCTCTTGAGACCCTGGAACAGAGCCGAGCTTTCCTGGGAGTCCTGGGACGGAAACGAGCCTTCCTTGGGAATCGGGAGCATAACCGAGCTCTCATCAGGGACCTGGATCGAAACCGAGCTCTCCTTGGGACTTGGGAGCACAGAGGAGCTCGCGTCAGGAACTGGGAGCGGAGAGGAGTTCGCCTGGAGACCCTGGGATAAAGCTGAGCTCTCGAACTCTCTGCGCGGAACCGAGCTCTCGGGACTCTCTGGGCGGAACCGAGCTCTCGGGACTCTCTGCGGAACCGAGCTCTCGGGACTCTCTGCGGCAGAACCGAGCTCGGGACTCTCTGCGGAACCGAGCTCACGGGTTCGCTCGGGGACAGAGAGGAGCTCACGGGTTCGCTGGGACAGAGAGGAGCTCACGGGTCGCTGGAGACAGAGAGGAGCTCACGGGTCGCCGGAGACAGAGAGGAGCTCACGGGTCGCTCGGGGACAGAGAGGAGCTCTCCTCGGAGACCTGGAGCGGAGCGGGCTCTCCTCGACACCTGGAGCGGAGCTGGGCCTCCTCGACACCTGAGCGGGGCGGAGATTTCCGGAAATCCTGGGACGGAGCCAAGCTCTCCTGGAGGTCCTGGGCTGGAGCCGAGCACTCACGCTGGTCCTGGGGCCGACCGGAGCTCTCCTCGGGACACTGGAACGGGAGGAGCTCTCGGGCCGTTCTGGAACGGAGAGGAGCACTCTGTAGACACCTGGGGCGGAACGGCGCCTCCCTTGACCCCGGAGGGACGGTGTCATCCCGAGATTCTGGAGCAGAAGGAGAGTTCCCGGAGGTCCTGTGGCGGGACAGAGCCGTCCTGGGTGGCCTGGAGTACAGCGGAGATTCCCTGGAGAACCTGAGGCGGAGCGGACCTCCTGGAGGGCCTGAAGCAGGCGGAGACCTCCTGGAAGCTCTGGCGCGGAAAGGCGCTCGGGGCAGGGAGAGGAGACGGAGATCAGCCGTGGTCATCCCGAGTTTCTTGGTGAGCAGCTGCAGGAACCGGGCGCATGAGCGGAACTCACCTCCAGTCGCCTCCCACAACTCACTGGCCAGAGAGTGCTTCCCAGCCAGGAGAGAGATGTGGAATGCGATCTTCGCTCTCTGTTAGGAAGCTGGACGGATACGCCCATATAATCTCCTCGCTCCGTAAAACACGCCCACTCAGTTCTGTTGCCGGAGAAGCGAGCCGGGAGTCCTATGACGTCATCGCGGGGTGTGGCGCTGCCGGCGTGATCGAGCAACAGCCGCGGTCTTCCGGGATTTCCGGGCGGAGCTTGGCTGCCGTGAAATCGCGGCCGGCGGACCCGACCTCCAGTTCGGTTCGCGCTGTGTCCACGGCGGTAGCCCGATCATTCTTTCCTCCTTTCTCCTTTTTTTTTTTTTTTTTTTTTTTTTTTTTTTTTTTTTTTTTTTTGTCCGTATATTCCTCTTCGGGGGTCGGTTATTCTGTCATGCGGGAAACGGAGGCGGAAGCCGGAGTAACAGCAAACAAAACTTTATTCACAACAAAGGCAGAGCCAAACCAAATACCTGCGCTCGCAGGGAGAATCCGGATAACGAAGTCCGAGAAATAAGGATAATCCGGGGGCGCGCACACAGCGCGGCCCACAACCGTTCAACGTCCGTGGACTATGGGAAGCACAATCCCGGGTGCATCCGGAAAGAGACGCGGTCCACGCGAAGAGAGAGAGACGGGAGGAGTCCGAGTCGAATGGTACGTAGCGGGGATAAGCATACGCAAAACCATAACACAACCAACGCACAGGGGCACACTCTAACGGGCATGAACGAGCAATAACCGACAGCGGGTGTTGGTGAATGAGCAGTTTATATAGAGGCAGGGGTGAGTGGATAATGTGCTTCAGCTGTGCGTGATTTGCTTGGGCGTGCTGAGGCAACGGCAGCCTCTGAAGGAGGCGTGGCGGGTGGATTCCTGACAATTTATTGGCAAACAAGATAAAAAGAAATCAAATAGGTGGGTTGCAGACATAATCACCCATCTGCTCCCCACTCCTGTCACAAGAAATTTTTTAAATAAGATGAGGACAGCATATGCATTTATCTTGACTAAGGGTAGGAGCAAGATTTTTGTTCAGAAATAATAATTAGTGTTTAAAATGCACGTTTTTTTGTTTGTTAATATGTACAGATATGAAATTAATGTAAACTTGTATTAAAGCAACCTCTACAGCACAGCAGCTGGACAAAAAAAAAGCCCCAGTCAGGAGCAGTGCAACAGTTCCATTTTGAAGTCGGAGAGCCTCACGGTGGAGCAGTCGGAGAGCCTCACGGTGGAGCAGTCGGAGAGCCTCACGGTGGAGCAGTCGGAGAGCCTCACGGTGGAGCAGTCGGAGAGCCTCACGGTGGAGCAGTTGGAGAGCCTTACGGTGGAGCAGCCGGAGAGCCTCACCGTGGAGCAGTCGGAGAGCCTCACCGTGGAGCAGTCGGAGAGCCTCACCGTGGAGCAGTCGGAGAGCCTCACAAGCCTTACAAAGAAGACCGAGACTCTATATACACTCAACCTTGTTTCTCTTTCTTCCCCATGTTCTCCAAATTCACTCTCTCCTAACTCCTCTACTACTTTCTCAGCTGTTCTAACTTCACACTCTTTTCTCCTCCACCTTCACTTCCATGTTCTAGGTCTTTGCAACAGAGAGGAAAAGGACAAAACCTTAATCGGTTCACTGCCACCTTCTGCCACCACTGTCTCTCCTCCATCGTTTATCACCACAGATCTTTCCTTCCACAGTCTTGTTCTCCAACTGCTCCATCTTCCACCTCCCAGTCCTTGAGTCAGGAGGGGCCATATGTGAAGAAGGGAAAAAAAGGTAAGTTTTTTGGCAGTGGTGTACTTTAATCCACACTATTAATAAATTTGCTCTCAGACAAAGCTGTCATCAGGTTATTGGTAGCCAATAAAAAGTATTTTATTGTTTTTAGTTATTCAGCTGTGTTTACGTGTCCAATGTCCAAGGGCTGTGGTTATTGTCAATCACTGACTTAAGCTAAGAGGGCTTTGGAAAACCCGGCCCAGTACGTTTGCTCGATTGACAAAAGCAAGGGCATAGTCATTTGGACACAAATGGACAGGACCACAGATCACCTTACAAGTGAAATGATAACTATTAACTTGAGATTCAACTGCAAACTTGACATTCATTGTTTAATAAACGTTCCTTGTGTTCTGATCATTAAGGTTGCCGAAAATTTAGTAGGCAGAAGATCTTCCTATTTGATAAAATAACTGGGAAAAGAACAAATGAGGTAAAATGTCTTTTATTAGGCTGCTTGTTTGTCTTAGTGACTGATTCTGGCTTTTAAAGATAATAAAACAATATGTTATATGTCCAATATGTCCAGTGCCCTATCCAGTGACTGCTTAAACAGCTTCAATAATTATTACTTTGTGTGTGTGTGTGTGTGTGTGTGTGTGTGTGTGTGTGTGTGTGTGCGTGTGTGTGTAGGGAAAAGCAGAATTAAAAGTCCACTGGTTGCCTTGCACTGTGTGGTAAGTCGTGTTTCATTAAAAATGTAACTCCATTGCAATGCTTAGTCTATTTCATGACCAATATGATGTTGGCAAAGTTAAAATGGTGTCTTGCAAGCAGCATGGAAGTTCTGTGGCAAGAGAAAGCTCCCTGGTCGTGTAGTTGATCATGGCAGGAATAAAAGCTTCAATAAAAGCATCTTGACTTGACTTCTAATTATCCTCTGACATAGATAGAAAACTGATGCAAGTTTTGCTAGGACATGGGCGATGGTCAGTAGACTGTACTAAAACTCGAAGACTGAGACTGAAAATTCTTAAAATATTATTCAATTATTTTGGATACAAATGGGAGAATGATCTACCTCCTGGTGTGGATTAATATATGTAGTTATTAGTAGATTATACACAATTAGCTGAAGCGTATTTATTGAGCAGGACATTGACCGTCAACATTTACCGGTAATGCATTACAGTAGTAGTAGTAGTAGTGAATCATGCATATGTATAAAATTATTTTCAGCATTTAAAACACTAAACTTGTCATAATTTAGCAATATTTGTAGAATGGAGAATGCAGTTCTACATGTGATATTGAAAGGTGTCAGGGATCAGCAGCCACACCCACCAACCCTCCAATCACTCCAAGCAGCTCACCAACTTACTAATCATCCACACCTGGTCCATATCAGTCACCACACTATAAAGACCCTGTTTTTCCACATTCCCACCGTCCGTTCTACAGCTTAGGCTTATGAACCTACCGGACTGCCCAAAACTACTCAGTTATAGTTGTGTTCCAGCTTACTTGCTTCAGTGTGTTCGTCTGTGTTTTCTGCCTTGCCCATTTTGCTTTTTCATTAAAGAAAAGCCCTTTTGGAATTCTATCGGTCTCAGAACATTCTTTGCGCCTGACAGAAGAACGGACCGACACAAAACAAGAGAAAGAACGCGTTACCTCAACATGGAGGACCAGCCCGCTGCTGCGTCTGGTCTCGTGGAGGACCAGCCTGCTGCCATGTCCGAGTTCGTGAGGAGCTCACCGCCCGCGCTCGGGAGGCGTTCCGACCGGCGACCGCCAACCAAGCTCCACCACCTTCCGGCAGCCCGATGGCTCTCCGGCGTCTTTTCGGAGAAGTGGCGGAATGTCATGGATTCCTGCTCCAGGTTTCCCTTTATATCGAGATGCACCCTCACAGCTTCCCGAGCGAGCGGGCTAAGGTTGCGTTCCTGATCTCGCTGCTCACCGGAAGAGCGCTAGCATGGGCTAGAGCGCTCTGGGCGCAGCAAGCCCGCGCTGACGACATACGCGGCCTTTACGAGACACTTCACCGAGGTCTTCAGCACCGCCCGGGATACGCCGACTGCCGATCAGCTGCTGAATATCCACCAAGGAAGAGACAGTGTGTGGGTTACAGCCTCCGCTTCCGCACTCTGGCGGCATCTGCTGGCTGGAGCGAAAGCGCTGCTGGCTGTATACAGAAAGGGATTGAATCAGGAGCTCAGGCTGGCAATGGCCACATATGATGATTCTCTGGGGCTTGAGGCTTTCATCCAGAGATCCATCCGTTTCTCAGCACCTGGCGGCCTGCAAATCCCCAGAGGTCGAATCAGTTCCAACTACTGCAGTCTCATCGGCTCCTGAACCTGAACCCATGCAACTCGGTTCACAGCGGCTGTCTCGTCAGGAAAGGGAGGCGTCGGTGGGCGGCTGGAGCTTGCCTCTACTGCGGTGAGGAGGACATCGTGTGGCCCAATGTCCTGTAAGGCCTCCTCGTCGGACGGTGAGTGCAGTTACGCTTTCTTCTGACATCACTCACCTGTCCACGCTCATGGTCACCCTGGTAACCCCTGCTCTTTCTCTGTCTGCGGTTGCCCTAGTCGACTCTGGATCCGCGGGGAACTTCATCTCCCAGGCGTGTCTAGAACGCCTCCAGCTACGCCGGCAGAGGGGATCTCAGGAACTAGCTGTTCAGACCATTCAGGGACGACCCTTGGGAAAAGGCAAGGTGAAGTACTGCGCACCACTTCTTGTCCTCCAAGTCGGGGTTCTACATCAAGAAGAGATACAACTTCTCGTACTGGAGGATTCGACCGTGGATGTGATCCTGGGTCGTCCCTGGTTGGCCAAGCACTCCCCCATATGTTCCTGGGACCCGTGTGACATCTTGGAGTGGGGCCCGCCTGCCGGCAGAAGTGTTTACTCCCACTCCCGACTCCCATCCAGAAGACCCTGACCCTGGCAGCTACTCAGGTGGAAGGAGCTCCCCAGCCTGTTCAGGTGGACGTCCCACAGGAATACCAGGCTTTCTCAGATGTCTTCAGTGAGGAAGCAGCCACTCTGTTGCCCCACACCGGCCATGGGACTGCGCCATTGATCTGAAACCGGGGGCCAAACTGCCTAAGGGTCGGGTTTATCCCCTGTCAGCTCCAGAACACCAAGCGATGGAGAGCTACATCCAACAGGCCCTCCGCCAGGGCTTTATCACCCAGTCCTCCTCCCCGGCAGCTTCTAGCTTCTTTTTTGTGTCAAAGAAGGACGGAGGATTACGCCTGCATCGACTACAGGGCCCTCAATGCACTGATCTCCCCGCTTCCGTATCCGCTTCCACTGGTCCCCGCAGCTCTAGAAGATCTACGTGAGGCCCGCATCTTCACCAAGCTGGACCTCCGTAGTGCATACAACCTGGTGCGTATCCGTAAAGGCGATGAATGGAAGACGGCGTTCATTACCCCCTCTGGTCACTATGAGTATCGGGTCATGCCGTATGGCCTTTCCATTGCTCCGGCGGTTTTTCAGAATTTCATGAATGAGGTGTTCCGCCCCTTCCTCCATCGGTTTGTGATTGTCTACATTGATGACATCCTGGTCTACTCGAGGTCGCTGCAAGAACACCATCAGCACGTCACCCAGATCCTGGCACTGCTTCGGAAACACCGACTGTATCTTAACCTCCCTAAGTGTGAGTTCCACCGTTCAGAGATACAGTTCCTGGGTTACGTCATCGACGCAGCAGGCATCAGGATGGATGAGAGGAAGGTGGCTGCCGTACGGGACTGGCCAGTTCCCGCCTCAATAAAGGAGCTCCAGAGGTTTCTCGGATTCGCAAACTTCTACCGCCGGTTCATTGGAGGCTTCAGCCTGGTTTCCACTCCACTTACGTCTCTTCTGCGGGGAAAAGCCAAGACCCTCTCCTGGACCCCAGAGGCTCAACGGGCATTTGAGGAGTTGCGCAAGAGGTTCTGTGCCGCCCACTTTTCGTCATCCAGACCCCAGCTCCCGTTTGTCGTCGAGGTAGATGCATCGTCCACAGGCGTGGGGCCACCCTCTCTCAGCAGGCGGGAACCCCCCCGCGGCTCCATCCCTGCGCCTATTTCTCCAAGAAACTGTCCCCGGCCGAACAGAACTATGACATCGGGAACAGAGAGCTCCTAGCCATCAAGCTGGCCCTGGAGGAATGGAGACACTGGTTGGAAGGAGCCGCTCATCCTTTCACAGTAATCACAGATCACAAGAACCTCCAGTACCTCCGTGAAATAGCGACTAAACCCACGACAAGCACGGTGGGCTCTCTTCTTCACGCGGTTTAACTTCAGCATTACCTATCGGCCAGGGACAAGGAACTGTAAGGCTGATGCCCTCTCCAGGATCTATGGGCCGAGGAACCCGCCGAGCCCGGACCCATCCTGCCTCCGCGCTCATTCTGAGCCCCATCGTCTGGGATTTGGGCGAGGCTATTCGCACGGCCACACGACGAGAACCGGCACCCCCTGGTTGTCCTAGGAACCGAACCTTTGTTCCTCGAGAATGTCAACAGGCCTTACTAAAGGCGGTTCATGAAGTCCCCGGCTCAGGGCACCCGGGCAGAAGGCAGACTCTACGTCTGGTGCAGGGGCGGTACTGGTGGCCAGGAATGAGCAACACGGTGGCCGAGTTTGTCCGGGCTGTAACATCTGCGCCATCTCAAAGACTCCTCGGCACTTACCGGTGGGCAAACTCATCCCCCTGCCTACTCCACAGAGGCCATGGTCACACATCGGCATTGACTTCGTGACCGACTTGCCACGGTCGGAGGGCTTTACCTGTATTCTAGTGGTCGTCGACCGGTTCTCAAAGGCCTGCAGATTTGTTCCTCTCCGAGGCCTCCCCACGGCTCTGGAAACAGCAGAAGCGCTCTTCCACCATGTCTTCCGCAACTTTGGCCTCCCGGAGGAGATAGTATCAGACCGGGGCTCTCAGTTCACCTCACATGTCTGGAGGGCGTTTTTCCAGCTGCTGGGAGTGACCGTCAATCTGTCGTCCGGCTACCACCCCCAGTCCAACGGCCAAACCGAGCGGAAGATCCAAGAGCTGGGAGGTACTTGAGGACGATTGTCACCAAGACCAGGGGGAGTGGAGTCGGTTTCTGCCTTGGGCGGAGTACGCGCAGAACTCGTTGCGCCAAGACACCACAGGACTCACACCCTTTCAATGCGTGTTAGGTTTTCAACCCCCACTGTTTCCATGGTCTGATGAGCCGTCCAATGTACCCGCGGTAGATCACTGGTTTCGGGAGAGTCTCAGGACCTGGGAGGCCGCACACACTCAATTGCGCAGGGCGATAAGGGAAACCCGGCGACATGCGGATGCACGGCGGTTGAGGCCCCTCGTACAGCCCCGGAGATTGGGTTTGGCTGTCCACTAAGGACCTGCGACTGCGTCTCCCCTGCAGGAAGCTGAGTCCCAGGTATATCGGACCCTTCAGGATCGAGAGGCGGATCAACGAGGCGGCCTATCGGCTGGAACTCCCACCACGATACCGAATTCACCCCACTTTCCACGTGTCGCTTCTAAAACCGTATACCCCATCTCCGCCCAACGTACCGGCGAGGTCAGGCCCCCTCCGCCGGAGGTGTTGGAACAGCCTTCGGTCTACTCGGTACGGGAAGTGCTGGACTCTCGGCGTCGGGGCAGGGGCCTGGAATATCTTGTGGACTGGGAGGGCTACGGCCCCGAGGAACGATCATGGGTGGCGCGGCGGGACATATTGGATCCAGCGCTCTTGGAGGAATTCCACGCCACTCATCCACTTCGTCCTGCGCCCCGGGGTCGGGGTCGTCCCAGGCGCAGGGTCAGGGCGTCGGGAGCCGCCCCTGGAGGGGGGGGTACTGTCAGGGATCCAGCAGCCACACCCACACCAACCCCTCCAATCACTCCAAGCAGCTCACCAACTTACTAATCATCCACACCTGGTCCATATCAGTCACCACACTATAAAGACCCTGTTTTTCCACATTCCCACCGTCCGTTCTACAGCTTAGGCTTATGAACCTACCGGACTGCCCAAAAACTACCCAGTTATAGTTGTGTCCCAGCTTACTTGCTTCAGTGTGTTCCGTCTGTGTTTTCTGCCTTGCCCATTTTGCTTTTTTCATTAAAGAAAAGCCCTTTTTGGAATTCTATCAGTCTCAGAACATTCTTTGCGCCTGACAAAAGGACCGATTGCAGTCAAATAAGACCTGTGTTCTAAACTGTACTAGATGATGTAATAATACATACATCAAGACTCAAATAAAAAAACATGCATCTTATTATTTACGTTTGGACCAATAATTGCTTACAGTAGTGTCTTGCAATTAAGACCAGAATATTGACGGTAGTGGTGCTAAAATGGATGAGGAAGATTAAAGCAGTGAGAAGGAGAAGAGAAGTATTAAATATGAAGAACAGAAGACCAATGATGAATAGAAGTGGGAGCAAGATGCAGTCACTATCCTTATCCCTGTGTCTGTACAACTTATAGATCGTCTCCAGGTTACGACCATAACCCTAGTTCCCAGAGGGAACGAGACGCTGCATCGAAACGCTATTGGAACACCCCTGCGTGACCGCGTTCTGAACCACGTGTGTAATCTGAAGAAATGGCGTTTGAAACGTGACGTCATCAGCGGGCGACATTGCGTAAACAGGAAGCTACAAATGGCTGCGAGATGGACAAGATGCTAGCTCCTGCAAGAGATGGTAAGCGCCGCGGGATGCAGGGAGTGTGGCACGGAGACGCATCGTCTCGTTCCTTTGGGAACTAGGGTTACGGTCGTAACCTAGAGACGTTCCCCTTCAGGAACTCGAGCTGCGTCGAACGATATGGGAACGAGTGTCCAATCACGCCACACTAACCAGACCGTGCCTGAGAGTGAGGGCCTCGGCACCAGCACGTGGGACAGAGGAGCCGGGTGTCTCTGGGGTCAAGGTCATAGAACCTGACAAAGCTCAGCTGGGTGGACCAACCGCAGTGTCACAGATGTCCTGGAGTGGCACTCCAGCGGACCAGGCCGTAGTGGCCGCCACACCGGGTGTAGTGAGCTCGAACCCCGAGCGGTGCGGGGAGACCAGAGGACTCGTTGGCGCACCCTCATTTTGTGAAGGTGTTGGGTGAGATTGCCAGGCCGAACGGGAGGACCTGAAATTGGTATGCTACAACCCGAAAGCAAACCTCAGGAACCTCCTGTGTGCAGGAAGGATGGAGATGTGAAAGCACGCGTCCTTCAGATCTACAGTGACAAACCAGTCCCGGAGCTGATCTGAGTCACGACCGCCTTGAGGGTGAGCATCCTGAACCTGAGCCTCCTGAGAGAGCGGTTCAAGGAGCGAAGATCTAGAATGGGACGCAATCCACCATCCTTCTTCAGAACGACAAAATGCACGGGCTGTAGAAGCCTGACTCTTGAACCGAGGGGAACCACCTCGATTGCCCCTTTCCCAAGGAGTGTGCGCACTTCTTGTTGCAGGACCAGAGCCTGCTCGGGCCCCACCAGGGTCACCAAACAGGCCAGGAGGAGCCATTGGTGCGTTCAAGAGCACAGCTCGATCCTTGTCCGGGAGATCAGACAAGGTGAGCCACAGATGCCTCTCTGTGCTCACAGATGCCTCTCTGTGCTCCACCAGGACCCCAATGGCCCACGCCGTGTGTTTTGTGGCCGAAGGGTTAAGTCGGCAGCGTGACGCAACTCCTTAATATCAGTGAGAGAGATATAGAGAGAGCTCTCCGGGAGCGAAGCGTGCATCACCTCCCTCGAGAGCCGATTGTGCATGCTCCACTCCTAGGCAAACAAAACACAGATCATGTGAATCCTTACTGGTAATGAAACGCGGACATGGATGAACACACTTACAGTTATTCTGTCTGCCAGCTATCATTCGACCAGAAAACACCCGAAACAGCGCTTACCTGAACGAGCAGAAGCTAGCATCTTGTCCATCTCGCAACTATTTGTAGCTTCCTGTTTATGCGACCTCGCCCGCTGATGACGCCATGTTCCAAACGCCTGTTGGTCAGATTACACACGTGGTTCAGAGCGCAGTCACGCAGCGGCATTCCCATAGCGCTTCGATGCAGCTCGAGTTCCTGAAGGAACTGCATGGAATGCAACATGAAAACATGCTGAAATCTACATTTCTACATTTATTCAGTATTCTGCAAGTCATAGCCCTTTTCAGCTAATTCAAGAGTGTTTTCAAACAGTTAAATAGCCAGGGTTAATGCCACTTTAACAAATATAAAAATATAAGTGAACTCAATCTTGATAATCTTGATTTTTGTTCTGTGTTTCAATAACATGTGCACTTATGATACTTTGCAGTGGCAAAACATGGGATGACACCTGGGAGCCTGCCAGCGAGTTCCAGCATTTTTTGCCCGAGTCTCCAAATACCAACCAGCTTTCAGAATGTCAATTTTGAGTGTTTTGTCGTTGTTGTTCTTGTTGTTTTTTGTTATTGCTGTACTTCATTAAAGTTTTTTTTACAGTGCATACACTCTTTTAGTATATTTTTTAGTTGTCATTTTAAACACCTTTTGCATGTTTTCTGAACTGCGTAACAGCCAGGTAGTGTAACATGAAGAGGACATGCTACAAACATGCTGTTATAATGGTTTTCCCAAAGACATGTTTTTAATTATTTTTGCAGAGCAGTTTTATTATGGTTTACATGAACTGTCTCTTATGCCATGCATGAATAAATACCAAAATATAAATATAAAAATATATTTAGTGTTACATATTTCCCATTTACATATTTCTTTTCATTTAGCCTAAAATAGAATATGTTTTAACTAATCAATAATCTAATCTACATAAGGTTAGCTCCAGATAGAAATCTATAACTGTAAAATTGTATTTTGATTGAGAAGAAATAAATATATAACTGACATGCTATAACCCACCTGAAGCCGTCAGATCCTGTAATTACTATATTTGGACAATTAAGTGGGAAGTTGATTTTGACGGGGTGTGGCTGGATTAACTTTTAGGCAAAAATAGAAGGTGCTTGATGTTGAAAACTGTTTTACTGTCATTATGACTTCACTAATACTGTCACTGAACAATGAGCTATTGATATGGTACAAGAAATTCACGATTTACCGAGATCCTAACCGTAACACTACAGCACAAGTATTCACTTCAATGAACTACAAATTACAGCACTATGTTTTCCCGTCCCATTGATAGAGTGACCAAGGCTTATGGGTAATGTAGTTGTAAAATCTAGTAATTAAATGAAGTAAACACTAAGTTCAATGAACAAATTAATATCTAAATATGTTCATTGTGCAAACCTTTGATATATTTGAAAGCCAGGTTAAAATGTGGTATTTTACTTTGGTATTTTACTGTGGTATTTTGCCTTCACATGCAAATGAACTTGAGTAACATCCGATTCTTAATCTATAGGATTTAATTTGATGTTGGCCCAAACTTTGCAGCTACAACAGCTTCAACTCTTCTGGGAAGGCTTTTCACAAGGTTTAAGAGTGTGTTCGTAAAAACTTTGGACCATTTCTCCAGAAGCGCATTTGTGAGTTTAGACACTGATGTTGGACAAGAAAGAAGGCCTGGATTACAGCCTCTGATCTAATTCATCCCAAATGTGTTCTATCGGGTTGAAGTCAGGACTCTTGTGCAGGACAGTCGAGTTCTTCCACACTTAACTCACTCATCCATGTCTTTATGGATCTTGCTTTCTGCACTTGTGCCCAGTCATGTTGGACAGGAGCAGGCCGTCCCAATCTGTTCCGACAAAGTAGGGAGCATGAAACTGTCCAAAATGTCCTGGATCTCTCTGCCCTCCACTTCTCTGAAATGAGACTTTGTCTTGTACTCCAGTTTGAGGAAACTAGGAGAGGATCTCTTGAGGTTCCCAGAGCTGATGCATCATCATCTAAAGAATCGCTCATTGAGTGCTGGAGATCTTGCATGAAACACTCTGTTAAAATAGTATGGAACATTAAACACACACATGCACATTTTATATATATATATATATATATATATATATATATATATATATATATATATATATATAGAGAGAGAGAGAGAGAGAGAGAGAGAGAGACAGAGAAAGAGATGGAGAGAGAGAGAGAGAGAGAGAGAGAGAGAGAGAGACTTTTTACTTTTACACTACTTTATTTAACATAAGACAAGTCACGTTATGTTCTGGATGGTATCAGGTATTAGGACATAAAATTAAATAAATAGATAAATAGTCAAATATAATGAATAACTAAATATATATATATATATATATATATATATATATATATATATATATATATATATATATATATATATATATAAAACATTAAATAGACATTATAAAACAAGACAATGACAGTGTAAACGTTTAGGCGAGCTCTGGTGCAAAGTACAATTCTTTTTCTTTTGAGAAACAAAGAGCTTTTCCACAACACCACACAGCCTCAAACATCTTCAGATCCCCCATACTCTTGTAGAAGTTAAATTCAACAACAATCCTGGATTTTGTCAGTCTGGAGAAGATTCTAGCGGCATTGCAGTCCATGTTTTGAACCATTTTGTTCTTTCTGCTCAGGTATATTGCCATTTTCGCTTGACCAAAAATAAAATTAATCAACTGACACATAAACCTGTTTCTCCTGCTGTACTTAAAACCCAGAATAAAACACTGAAGAGTAAAAGTCACATTCAAGGAAATAAAAATTTTAAAAACTCAAAAAAAGAATGCAACCTGGAGCATTGAGTAAAAGCATGAGAAACAGTTTCTCTCTGTGAACAGAACGGACAGTCTTGTAAAACATTGGGGTTTAAAACAGAAATAAAAGAGTTCACAGAGATAATGCAGTGTAAAATCCTCCACTGGAGGTTGGCAGCTTTTTTAGGTAATGGTGGTTTGTACAGCGCCCTCCACTCTGGTTTAATATCATTGCTAAAACCAAAAAAATTCCTCCACTGGGTGTCCACCCTCCCACTCAGTTTTTTCTTGTTTAAAACTTTAACACAGGTCCTGCAGAGCAGCTTCCCCGTCACTGTCCCAAAGTTCATCTCCCCTTCACCCCTGCACTCCAGGAGGGGGCCACCACATCCTTCAAGGTCAGGAGCGATGTCCAGCTGGGGAAAGGGTTCCTCCTCTGCAGGATCACTCTCGCCGATGATGTAGTCCTTCAGCTGAGCACGCTCCTCTGCTGTTAACGTAGACCGTCTCAAGGTTACGAACGTAACCCTAGTTCCCCGAGGGAACGAGACGCTGCGTCGAAACGCTATGGGAACGCCCCTGCGTGACCACGCTCTGAACCACGTGTGAAATCTAGCCAATAGGCAAGCCGTGACGTCATAGACAGGCGACGTCGCGTAAACCAGGAAGCTACAAGATGGCTGTGCGGTGGTAGCGACATTAGCTTCTGCAAAGAGAGAAGGTAAGCGCCGCAGGGATGCAGGGAGTGTGGCACGGAGACGCAGCGTCTCGTTCCCTCGGGGAACTAGGGTTACGTTCGTAACCTTGAGACGTTCCCCTTCAGGAACTCGAGCTGCGTCGAAACGCTATGGGAACGAGTGTCCAATCACGCCACACTGACCAGACCCTGCCAAAGAGTGAGGGCCTCGGCACCAGCACGTAGGACAGAGGAGCCCGGGGTGGCTCTGAGGTCGAGGCCATAGAACCTGACAAAGGCCAGCGGGTGGACCAACCCGCAGCGTCACAGGCGTCCCGGGTGACACTCATGTGCACCCGGCCGCAGAGGCCGCCACACTCCGGCGGGGCGAGCCCTGACCTCGATCGGGGCGGGGACCAGGACTCGCAGCCGAACAACTGCACCAACCACCCCCAAGGACTCGTCCTGTGGAGATAAGCACCCAGTGCTCGCACTGGACACAGCCGGGTCTCGTAACCCCTGGTCGGGGGCTATAATAGAGGAGGGCAGAATGCCTGTAACACGACACATCGTGTGGGAGCACCTGGCCCCGTGTAAGAACACTCTGGGCATGCCAGGGGGCAACTCCAGGTGGGACGAGGCAACTGCCAAGTCCCAGACAGGCACTCCAGTCGTGTCCCGGGCCACAGCCTCCGGGCGCCCGCGGAGGAAGCGTGTCACCAATGGGACCTACCCAGCGAACACGGAAACCCTCAGGGTCGAAGGGGTTAACCCTGCGGCAAACTGTACCTGCAAAAACACCAGAACTGAACCGACCGGGCAGTCATCTGGGTCCAAGTCATGGTGCTCACACCGTGACGCGAACAGTCGCCATCGTGCGGCATACAACCTCCTCATGGAGGAGCTCTGGAGTGGAGGGGCCTCTACTACCTCGGTAGAGAGAACAGCCGCTACAAACCGTGTCCCCTCAGGGGCCACAGGCTCCACAACACCGGGCAGGGTGAACCAGGGTTCCGCCCGCCAACCAGGTGCTACCGGAGAGACAGACTCCCTACCGGCAAAACTTTCCCAGAACTCCCGAGAGCAGCGCAATCGGGGAAAAGCGTACAGGCGTAGCCTCGGCCAAGACCGTCCCACGGCAGCCACTGTCTCGACAGGCGTCTGCTCAGGCATCCAACCGTCCGGGATGTAACCGGCTCTAAATGAGAGGAGTTCGTCCGGGACCACAAGAGACCCCTGCGCCCGTTGCTCGCAAGGCGAGACCGAGGTCCCCGGTGGGCGATGTACGAGACCACCGCAGCATTGTCGGCGGACCAACACATAGCGATCTCTAAGGACTGGGAGAAGAGTTGTAACTCAACAACACTGCCAGCACCTCCCGGCAACCTATGTGCCACAAGAGGCGGGCGCTCCACAGACCCTGAGAGGAGTGGCCACTCATGACCGCTCCCCACCCCGTGATGGGCGCCCGTCGTTAGCGTTACGCGGCGACAAGGAGTCCCTAAAACGGGGCCTCGGGACAGAACGTAAGGTTCTACCATGCAACCAAGGCTCGTGGGCACACCGTAAGACCTTGATGTGATGACACAGACTCCCTCAGGGGGAGAACCTACTGCCCGGAGCCACCACTGGAGGGGCCACATGCGGACACTGCCGACATGAGACCCAGCAGCCTCTGGAACTGCCTCACAGTGACCAGGCGGCCTGCCCCTACCCTCCTGACTGCAGTGAGGATGACTACAAACCGGGCGGGAGACAACCGTGCCCGCAACTCGGCCGAGTCCCACACCACGCCGAGAAAGTGGCCCTCCGCGCTGGGAAAGTACACACAACCCGGCGTCCCAGTCCGAACCCCAGTACCTTCATGCAGGCGGGAACAGCACCTCAATGCCAAACCGCCAGGTGGTCTAACGAGCCACCATCAACCAATCGTTGATATAATACAGAGCGGATGCCCTGAAGCCGCAGCGGGGTCAGTGCTGCGTTCACGCACTCTGTGAAGGCACGGGGTGAGGGCGCTAGGCCGCACGGAAGGACCGATATTGGTAAGCTTCGCCCCGAAAGCAACCTCAGGAACCTCCCGTGCGCGGTGAAGGACGGCTGCATGGGAGCATGCAACCTCCAGATCTAGCGTATGACAAATCAGTCCTTGGACATGACCTGAGACACGACCTCTCTAAACGAGAAACCTGAACCCGAGCCCCAAAAGTGAGTGGTTCAAGTAGCAGAGATCCAGAATGGGACGCAACCCACCGTCCTTCTTCGGAACAACGAAGCACGGGCCGTAGCAGCCTGACTCGCAAACTGAGGGGAACCACCTCGATGGCCCCTTTCCCCAGGGTGTCGCACTCCTGTTCCAGGACCAGGGCCTGCAGGTCCCGCCAGGCGGGACACACCCGTCGAGCCGGGAGGAGAAGATGCGAACCGAATCGCGCAACCCTTCTTCACAGTCGCAGGACCCCGAGAGACTCCAGGCAGCCCTAAGACTGACAGAAAGTCTCCACAGGAGAACCAACCCCTCGGGGCTGGCCCCGACCCACTCAGAGCGGCTGGGCGGTGCTCTGCAGCCGACCACACCTCCTGAGAGGTGGCGGAACCCCCGTCCGCAGCGATCACGCGGGCGGAATACGGGAGCAAACCGCTGGAAGCTGCGCCTGAACACGACCCGTGGCAGGGCTAACAGACAGTCCTCCTGAACCCAAGCGGCAGGAGCAGCGTACTGCGGCCGTTGAAGCCTCCTGAGGCGGCGGAACCCCCGTCCGCAGCGATCATGCAGGCGGAATACTGGGAGCAAACCGCTGGAAGCTGCGCCTGAACACGACCCGTGGCAGGGCCAACAGACGAACCTCCTGAACCCGAGCGGCGGGAGCAGCGTGCTGCGGCCGTGAAGCCTGAGGCGGCGGATGACACCCATCCGCAGCGAACTGTCGGCGGAAATAAGGAGTTAACCGCTAGAGGGAGGCAGCGTCCGAACACCCTGTGGCAGGGCCGACAGACCGGCCTCGGCGGTGCCAGGAGGGACGAGCACCGTAGCATGAGGTGCGCACCGCCCTCAAAATGCAAGCCATCAGGCCTCGCACCATAGCCCGTTCACCAGGCGGGGCGACCCTCAGGCCGTCCAGCCCCTCCTCGGGCCTAGAGAGTCGCCAGGGGCCCCTAGGACCGCCCAGCGAGTCGGGTGGCAACACTCTCACGGGCCATCTCGCTGTGCCTGGGCGTACCAGGCGCGGCTGCCGCTGAGCAGCTCCATCGGAGCAGCGAGGCACTACCACTGAAAGCCACCGCGGCCTCCTGAACCCGCCAGCAATCACCCTTACCCACAGCGTCACCAGGTCAGGCCAGGAGGGACACCATGGCGCTCAGAAGGAAGCTCGCATCATCCCCATAGCAGGCCAGCCTGGTATGCCTGCAACACACTCATCGTGTGGAAGCAACCTGTAGCCTGACCTGCCGCGCAGCGCCACCCACCAGAGCCAAGCGGCGTCAGAGGCAAACCGATGGCCGTCACAGGCGCAACACTCGGGAGAGATAGCTAGCTAGCATCTCCACCTGGCGGCAGCGTCCGTGGCAGCGCCACGCAGATCAATAACATTCGCGCTGGCGAAGAACATCGGAAAAGCATGCGGCGTCCACGGGCCTCCAGGACCCAGACACCTCGGTGCGCAGATCAGGGGCGCTGAGGCTGTGACACAGTGCAGGAAGCGCACAACCAGCTCACTGGCGCGCGCTGCTCCCGCCACACGACCGGCCAAGCTAATCCAGCTCGGACCGGCCCGTGCCACGACCACAAGGAGCTCCATATACAGCACAGGCTGTGAGGAGTCCGCAGGCTCGCCAGCATCCACCAGCTCAACCTCCTCGGAGAGAGAGACATGTAATGCTGCGCCGCCCGCACCGGGAGAAGAAGCAGCCGCCAGGCATGCTTCCCCTAATATCCGAAATTTCATCCACCTCGGAGGAAGAAATACAGAGCACCGCGTCACACACACGGAAAAGAACCGATACCAAGCGGCGCTCTCCCGGGGCAGGAGCTCGGCTAGCAGCCGGGAGCGCATAGCCACACGGCTAAAGCTAACAGCCGATACCATCGAGCCAAAGCCTCGAGGAGGCGCTCACCTCGGAGGCGCTCTCTGAAATTCTCCACCTCGGAGGAAGAATACGGAGCACCGCGAACGCACCGGGAAGAACCGTCACCAAGCAGGCGCAATCCCGGGGCAGGAGCTCGGCTAGCAGCCGGGAGCGCATAGCCACGGCTAAATGCTAACAGCCGATACCATCGAGAGCCAAAGCCTCGAGGAGGCGCTCACCTCGGAGGCGCTCTCTGAAATTCTCCACCTCGGAGGAAGAATACGGAGCACCGCGAACGCACCGGGAAGAACCGTCACCAAGCAGGCGCAATCCCGGGGCAGGAGCTCGGCTAGCAGCCGGGAGCGCATAGCCACACGGCTAAATGCTAACAGCCGATACCATCGAGCCAAAGCCTCGAGGAGGCGCTCACCTCGGAGGCGCTCTCTGAAATTCTCCACCTCGGAGGAAGAAATACAGAGCACCGCGTCACACACACCGAAAAGAACCGATACCAAACGAGCGCAATCCCGGGGCAGGAGCTCGGCTAGCAGCCGGGAGCGCATAGCCGCACGGCTAAATGCTAACAACCGATACCCTCGAGAGCCGACTAAGCACGCTCCTAAGCTAAGCAAACAACACATCGGCTGCGTGTCACCCCCGAAATGAATCGGGCAAGCAGGAGACACGCAGACAGAATTTTGCCTGCATACAAGCTCATGACTGCACAGATAACACACTCAAAGCGCTTACCTGAACTAGCAGAAGCTAATGTCGCTACCACCGCACAGCCATCTTGTAGCTTCCTGGTTTACGCGACGTCGCCTGTCTATGACGTCACGGCTTGCCTATTGGCTAGATTTCACACGTGGTTCAGAGCGTGGTCACGCAGGGGCGTTCCCATAGCGTTTCGACGCAGCTCGAGTTCCTGAAGGGGAACTCCTTTGATGCAGGAGCTGGTTAGCAATGCACAGGGATCGTAGTCCTATACGTGCAGACAGGTCTTCCCCTCGTGACAGGTCTGTCCCCGCGACGTTCACCAGCTCCCGGAGTGTGACGATCCTCGAGGCAATCATGGCTCTGGACCGTGGGGGGGGGTGTTGCAACGGAGATGTCCAGCAGACTCCCATTGACTAGGTCCTCCTCCAGCAGCCAGTGTAGTTTTCCGCAGCTCTTTATCCTTTTTTTTTTTTTAAGTCCATATTTTTTAAAGTCCACGGTAAAAGACTGGTAACCCAGTAACATTAAGCGGGCCTGTGTCCATTAAAAACAAAGTGCTGTCCAGCCCCAGTCCTCCTGCCATGTGCAAAAGTCCACTGGCTGCTGTCCTCCATACCAGTTTCCTAAGCTCGGTTAAAAGTCTCTGGATAAACTGGAGGCAAAAGGCCGCTGTCCTGCTGGCGAGAGAGAGAGAGAGAGAGAGAGAGAGAGAGAGAGAGAGAGAGAGAGAGACAGATTTGATTTTTAAAAGACCTTTATTACCAAAGTTCAGGACATACAACAGCAACTGGTAAAAAGGTCAAATTTAAGTCAATGCAGAAAAAAAATATAAATAGATAAAAAAATAGATAAAAAAAAGTCAAAAAAACTTAACAAAAAAAACGTTAAAAACAAAATGCATCAGAGGTTTTTAAGACATGCTCTGTGCAAAATGCAGTTCATCCTCTAAAACTGAGCAGAGTGCATTGTTATTGCACCAGATTCTCTCGAACATCACCAAGTTCACTGTCTTTTTGTAAAAGTGAAAGTCCACTAGAATCCTGGTGTCAGGGATCCACCAGCCATGCCTCCACCTAGCTACACCTCCATCAGCTACACCTGGCCCTTATCAGTTTGCACTCTATTTAAACCCCGTTCTCCCACCAGTTCTTTGTCCGTTCTACAGCTTAGGCTTAAGAACACTGTTGGACTCTCCTAACACTCTGTTTCTGATAATCATTGGTTACTGGGCTCTGTGTGTTTTGTTTGCTCATAGTTTTCACCAAGATTGTTGAACCTGGAGTTTCGTTGTGGTTTTGCCATTTTCTGCCTTGCTCTATATTTCTTCCATTAAAAACCTTTCTTCCTGCACGTTCTTTCGCCTGACACCTGGACTTCATTATTGCTGCTGCCACCAATTTTGCATCAGTGCTGCCTCTACGTTCTATCTTATTTCTGCGGCTGATGTAAATACCCATCTTCGCCTGGCCCACGACAAAGTTTAAAAGCTGACATTCCGCTTGCTTTCTCTGAGTGTACTTCACTCCCAGGATAAAATTTTGGACCGAGAAGGATCTGTTAAAAGCACTAAAAACAGTCCGTAAAAGAGTAAAAAGTGGGTTCAGTCTGGGACACTGAGTAAAAGCATGAAATATCGTCTCCCTTTGGAGACAGAAGGGACAATCATGACCCAACTCCAAACACAGAACCGAGACAAAGGCATTAACAGCAATGATTCCGTGCAGGATCCTCCACTGTATGTCTTCAGTTCTTTTCGTTAATGGTGGCTTGTAGAGTGTTCTCCACTGTGGCCGCTCTTCCTCCCCCAGCCCGAGGACAGAGCGCCATGGTGTGTCAACTCTACCATTAAGACTTTTCTTGTTAAAAACCATAACAAAAGCTGTATAAAACAATTTTCCAGATGCCAGCAGAGTCTGGGTTAGGGCACTGCCTGCAGTGTCCAGACGGGCTCCATAAATGAGGGGCTCCTGAAGTAGCCAGTGTAGTAGGTCCGTGCCTGAGGCTCTCTCTGTCTTAAAAAGTCTCCACACTTTAAAAAGATTGTGATAAGAAACAGGTAGACGGTGCATCCATCTGGTCCGCGTTCTGGAAGCGTGATCTTATCAGTGCACCTTGTAATTTCAACCCTAGGAGGTCAGATAGCTTCTTCTTCTCAGCTGAAAGGGTCTGAACACGGTCCTTATCTCCTGCAGGCTGTAAAAGAGAGTGGAGTTCTAAAATTTCATGTTCTAATTGCTGTATTGACTGAGCCAACTCTCTTGTGACATTTCCAGTGTACTCTTGACATAACTGTTTGGTGTGAACTTTGCCCAGGTCCCACCACTGCTGCAAGGTGGCAAAGTGTTTCTTTTTCTCTCAAAAATTCTTCCAAAAAAAGGTAAAAATATCCGTAAAATAATTATCATGTAAAAGAGCTGTATTAAAATTCCAGTATGCCCTTTTTGGTTTAATAAAATATAAAATGTCTACTGTTGCTGTGGGTCTCTTGTAATAAACACACATCTATCTTCTTCTGCCGCACCATTTCAAATATCCCGCTCTCTTCCTACTATCTCTCGCCCCATTAACATTTAGAGAGGCAATGTGTATGTCCTCCATAACAAACCAGAAGAGAGTTAATAACAGCAGAGTGTGCAGCCACTGAGGACTGAGAAAACTAAACCGTTTCACCACCATCATCACACAAGTTTCGTCAGTATCTTCTTCAGCCGATAAACTTCCTTATCCTCGAACAACCTTCACTCATAAACCGTTTAATAGCTTCATATAACCGCTTCAAATCAGGGAAATGATCACTAATGTTCACAAGACGCATGTTTTTAGTGACTTTTAGAAAGTGTTTAATTTCAGCTACAGTACAATCTTTATTAAGAGTATTACTCACAGCAGGGTTGGGAACACTGGACTCAGGCACAACCACATCACTTTCTGTGTCACTTTCACTTTCTACGGCTTTTTTCACGTACTTTAAAGCAGCTTTTCTCCCCTTCTTTTTTCTTTTTCCGGGGGTTTTGAAGGCGACCTGTTCAGTTTCCATCATTACAGTGTCAGTATTCTCATCCATCAATACGTTTCCTTCACCGACAGTGATTTCCTGTGTGTGCATCATCACATCATCAGTGTCGAGCTCTGTGTTACTGTCATGAGCACTGATTTCAGTCTGCCTAGTGCTCCCAGTGCATGCAGTGTTAATCACCTCCCCACCGGAAAGTAGATTAGTTTCAGTACTCGACACGTCCGGTAATATAAATAAAATAATAAATAAACGTAGTGAGGGAAGACATGCAGGTAGTTGGTGAGAAAGAGGCAGTTTTAGAGATGTGAATAAAAACATGACCTGGATTGAGTAGCCCTCCAATAATTAATTTATAGCAAGTTTTTTTTTAATTCTTATTTATCATAGTCCCGATCCTGTTTATAACACAAAACGGACTGCAGTCTGATTCCCCAACACGTCAAATTTCAACGCCGCAGGTTCCAGTTCAGAGATCTACAGAAGTCTATGGGAATCCGAAAAACGACGCTAAAGGGGTGCGTCAAAATGTGACTCCAGGGGATCCTGACCAAGCTTCCATATGTGACAAGTTGGGAGTGAGAACGTGTTGAGATATCAGGCCACTCAACTAGAGCTGGAGCGAGTGTACCCATTGTGTGTTCATTGGGTTCCTCCAGAGTGTGGAGCGAACACAGAAAGGAAAGAAGCGGGGGGTAAAAAATAAAAATAAAAAAGGAAATTAAAACCTAAATTCTATCTATCGTTCTTGTATTTTTTAGGTATTTAAATAACAATTCTTGAGCTCTCGATTGCCCGAATTTGCTTCCCAGCAGTACCTTTAGAAAGATATTGTCCATTCCTTTCCATCCTTATTTCTGAATTAACTGAAATCTGTCCCTTTTCATATGCAGGACATTTATCTAATATGTGCCTCACTGTTTCCAATTCCCCACACTTCTCACATACACCTGGTTCATGCTTTACTTTTCTAAAGAGACTATGGTTTAATGCAGTATGTGCAATTCTTAATCTTGTGATGACGACATCCTTCTTTCTATTTCCCAATATTTTCCTCTCACTTCCAACTTTCTCTTGTATCTGGAAGAGATGTCTTCCTTTAGTCCCACTATTCCATATTTCCTGCCATCTTTTACATACTTCTGATGAAGTCACTGCCTTGTATTCAGCTCTACTCCACGCTACCTTAATGTCTATCTGAGAATGATTCAGTGCTTTCTTTGCTAGCAGGTCCACCGTTTCATTTCCATCTACACCAACATGAGCAGGTACCCAAAGGAAATTTACCTCCATCCTCAACTGCCTAATTCTAAACAGACTCTGAAAGATTTGTAATATTAAGGTCTTGCCTTGATTTGGATTTTCCAATTCTTACTAGTGAGGGCTGCGATCGAGTCACTACAAATCACCGTTCTTTCTGGTTTGACTTCTTCGATCCACTGTAGGGCTAATATGATTGCTAAAATTCGGAGGAAAAACTGACACTTGATCTGAAAGTCTTTTTGTGATCTTTGTTTTAAGAGCAGGGATATACACCGCTGCTGCAGTCCTTTCAGATTCTGGATCTTTAGAACCGTCCTTAAATACCTGTAGTGCATCGTAATACTCTCAAACTATTAATTCAATTGGCATATTCATCCCCGGATTACTCAATATTTTCTTAACTTGTAAATCTATCACAGGGTTATGAAACAGCCAAGGTGGCATTGCTGGTAAAGTAACAGAAGGAGCAATTTCACAATTTTTCAGCTCCAACTTGTTCACCTCCTTCCTAACTATCCAACCAAAGCTTGTTATTTCCCTGTACTCACATTCCCAACATTCCCTCAAAATCAGTCTAACTGGATGATTTTCCAGATGACCCTTTACACCATACCAGTACCTTAATCTGAGCTGAAGCCTGCGCAGTTCAAGGGGCAATTCTCCCATTTCCACTTGTAGTGAGGCTATCGGGGATGATCTAAATGCACCACAGCAAATACGCAAAGCCTGATTTTGAATTACCTCAATCTTTTTAAGTGATGTTTTGCTCGCAGAACCGTATATAAAACATCCATAATCAATGTTTGATCTAATCACAGCACAATAAATTCTTTTCAAAGACTGACACGTTGCCCCCCCCCACTCTACTCCTGACAAGCATTCCTTTTCATTCCTTCATTCCTTTTTTACATTTTTCTATCAGTTTCTGAATATGTGTTCTAAAGTTTAATTTAGAATCCATCCACATTCCCAAAAACCTTACTATCTTTACTTGTTCCAACTTATGCTCGTACATTTCAATATTCCAGCTTTTTCCAGTATTTTTCTTCTTCGAAAAACACACCACCTGCATTTTTGCCACAGAAAACCGAAAGGCCGAATTATTCGCCAAATTCTCCACCTCGTTTACTGCTTTTTGAATTTTATTTTTTACAGATAGAACATTTCGGCCCCTTTTCCATAGTGCTCCATCGTCAGCGTATAATGATTGACCTTCATATTCCATTATCAACAGTATAATAGACAGTGTTGGGCAAAATTACTTTTAAAAGTAATGCATTACAATATTTGAGTTTCTCCCCAAAAAAGTTACTAATTACGTTATTTAGTTACTTTTTATGGAAAGTAATGCGTTTTATTACTTTTGAGTTACTTTTGCGTTACTTGTATCTCTTTCACTCCTTACAGGTGTAACAGGTGTAATATAGATAATTGCCATTAAGTAATAAGTTATATTAGAGCAAAAGACACTTAAACATGTAAAATGCTTAATAACTTCTCTTAGAGAACAATAAGATGATCGACTAAATTTTGAGCACAAGACTGAACACTTTCCAGTCGCACTTCTGTACACTGCTTTTCAGTCTGCCTCGCCGTCAGGAATGTAACTATCGCTCGTGTATATAAGGTTAAGGGTGTGGGCTGCACACCGGTGATGTGGAGGGAGAACATACCTCTCACTGTCATCTCATAAAACTTCGTGCAATTCGAAGAGGTGCAAAACCTCGTCCTCGTCTACATCATTCTTCATCATCAGCTTCAAACATTCTGAACGCTTTTACAAAGTTCACGCTTTTATCAGTGACCGTGGCAGTTTATCTTCCCACAAAGAGCATCTCTCTCTCTCTGTCTCTCTCTCTCTCTCTCTCTCTCTCTCTCTCTCTCTCTCTCTCTCTCTCTTTCTCTCTCTCTCTCTCTCTCTCTCTCCCTCCTCCTCGCTCGCTCTCTCTCTCTCTCTCTCTCTCTCTCTCTCTCTCTCTCTCTCTCTCTCTCTCCGCTGTGATGGTATCGTACATGTGTCTCCCACGGAAAACTTTTATTCTGAGCAGTCCATAGATCTGCAGTGGTGGAAACATATTCCAAGTCGGCAAATGTTCTACTTTGTTCTGTCTCCATTTCCATTTATGCCTTATAATATATATATATATATATATATATATATATGCCTTTACTCGTTACTCCAGAACTTTCATCAGGAGCCCTTCTTTCCACAGCATATCATATGCTTTTTCTACGTCGAAACCCTAACCCTAACCCTAACACTTCTTTATTCATTGGAGCCTTTTGAATTTCAGATTCCAAACACAATATTGAATCCATCGTATTTCTCCCTTTTCTAAATCTTCTCTGACTTACCGAAAAGATGTTTCTGCTTTCAATTACGTAAGTCAATCTATTCATAACCATTCGTTCCATAACTTTACGCAGATTAGACGTCAGCGCAATAGGTCTATAGTTAATTGGTTGAGAGTGGTCTTTCCCTGGTTTGGCTGTAGGCACTAATACCCCGTGCTTCCATTCTGCAGGCAGATTCCCTGATTTACATATTTTGTTAAAACGTCTCAGAATCATACTCAAGGATACGTCTGATAAATGTGTTATCATCTCATAGCATACAGTATGTCGTCCTTGCCTGGAGACGTACGCTTAATCCCCACAAGTGCTCTCTTTAACTCGTATAAATTAAACTCTGTGTCTAGAAGACTTCCTGATGAGTGAGTTCTTCTTTTCATATATATGAGGCTTCTCCCTACCTGTCTGTTCCTATACCTCCTCATACTCTCTGACAGATTATCACTACTATACACCTTTACGAAAGTCTCTCCTAACATCTCTGCTTTATCGCTATCTTTTATTGCTATTTTCCCATCACTCACTAATACTGGTATAGTGCTACTTCTCAGAATCCCTCCATCTTCCTAATCATATTCCAAATTTCACTTATTTTAATATCTTCTCCTATTCTATTACAAAAATCTCTCCAATAATTTCTTTTTGCTTTTCTTACCTCTCTCCTCACTACTGCCGGTGCTCTCTAATAATTAATGTACTCACTGAACAATACAGATTTCCTGGCTTTCTTCATTTCTTTATTTCTTTCATACAAAACTTCAAAGCAGGAGTTAGTGACGTCATCAGGGGGCTGTTTATGTCTCCACTTAAGCCCCGCCCACTAAAGACGTCACAGGTTGTGTGATTGATAAAAAGGCTATTAGACTGCATCATCACTACACAGCTCTCAGTCTGCGCTGTTTGAGATAAGAGAAGGTGCGCACATTTTACCCACACAACAAAACTCTTTCAAACATCTCCAACATTCTTTGATGCAGCTGTAATGACTCTTAAACATGTGAACATTCTGCTAATGAAGAGAACAAACATCTCAAAGGCATGTTAAATTTCATTTAACAGTAGGGGGGGACAATTAATATAAAATTTCTCATGAGCAATTTTTGAGGGGGGACACAAATATTACAGTCAAATTGTACTTACAGTATAAAGACACTACATTATTATTGTAGCATGGAGACTGCGTCAATAACAATTCTAATTCACACTGCTTTACATAAAGAAAGTAAAACTATCATAAAAAATAATCACAACAATAAAAACAAGAATTAAAAAAAAAAGTTTAACATTTTATTTACAAATTAATATAGACACTTAAGAACAGAATATAAATTGATTATAAATACAGTGTGGTCAGTTCAGATGTAGCACAGTGCTCATTTAGTAAATGCACAGATAAACAATATGCTCATTGTGTGTTAAATTAACATTATTCCAGGTCGTCCCAAATAAAACACTGCATGGGAAACGGCTTTGGTGTGTTAGTGTAAGTGCTCTATGCTACAAGCTATTATAAACAAACTAAAGTTCACTAGATAAGTCATATTTTAATCTCTAATAGAGCAGATTCATGGAAAATTACATCCGAAATCAGCATTTTTGCCGCAACTAATTTATGAATGAGTCTGCATCAACTACATTAAAGAGAATCGCTTTATTTAGTGAATAAAATCCCCTAGTTAATGGAGATGAAAATTAGTTGAGCTGCAGCCACACACCTGACTCGTGTGTGTAGAGAAGGTGAGATGAACACACACCTGACTCGTGTGTGTAGAGTAGGTGAGATGAACACACACCTGACTCGTGTGTGTAGAGTAGATGAGATGAACACACACCTGACTCGTGTGTGTAGTGAAGGTGAGATGAACACACCTGACTCGTGTGTGTAGTAGGTGAGATGAACACACACCTGACTCGTGTGTGTAGAGTAGGTGAGATGAACACACACCTGACTCGTGTGTGTGTAGTGAAGGTGAGATGAACACACACCTGACTCGTGTGTGTGTAGAGAAGGTGAGATGAACACACACCTGACTCGTGTGTGTGTAGAGTAGATGAGATGAACACACACCTGACTCGTGTGTGTGTAGTGAAGGTGAGATGAACACACACCTGACTCGTGTGTGTGTAGTGAAGGTGAGATAAACTGAGAAAACAGGCAGTGGGTCAAACCACTGTGAGGAAGTGGGGGGGGGAAACTCAACTGTTTCTAAATGCATTTTTGCGGGTTTTTTTCTACTTACACAATTATTTTAGGTAAACATACATATATTTTTCATATAATAGAGAGTGCGATTTTTTAAAATATTTTTATTGCGGGGGACATGTCCCCTCCGTCCCCCCCCGGGGATTTACGCCCATGCTCAAAGGACATATTTATCAGCTTTAACGAATTTTATTTTGGGAGTTCGTGGTGAAATTGGTCAATCGGAAAAAAATCAGCAATCAAAATGCTGTAATAAATGAAGAAGCTTCTTCCTGCATTCATCACATTTTACTCTTCTAACTTCCATTCTGTGTGCGCGCGCGCGTCCATGTTGCCTAGTGACCAACGTGCGCGCAGCGGGATGAAAGTGGGAGGGGCTTAGACCGCGAGTAGGTTGGGTTTCACAAAGGGGCGGGGTTTATGCAAAAATCACAAACGCAGATGAAAAATTAAGACTTTTTATTTATTTATTACTTCTTACGTCTTTATCATTGTGCAGATTAAACACTATTTTAAACACTTATTTTATTACTCAATATAAAATTAATGTCCTCATACATCTTTATTGCATATTTTATAATATATTACTCGGTTTAATAGAATTATGAAATCGGGGGGGGGGGGGTAACATTTGATTTTCTGTAAAATTAGCAAAACCTTTACAAGAAACTCATGAAAACATGTAACATTTCTAAAGAGAATATAAAGAATGATGCTTTTTCTCTGTGTAATTAAAACTCATTTGAATATTTGGACTGCATGCAGGACAGACTGAAAAATCCTTCAGAATAGATTCCTTATAGCTCACCTCGTCTCACCTCATCACCTTGTCTCACCTCGTCACCTAATATTTTTACTTATATAATGATTCAATAAATGGTTTATTGATTGATTGATTGATCATAAAAGCTATCAAAGCTTGTTCTGAAAGTATGTTTTCTATTTCACAGCATCATCATCATGTTTATGTCTGAACTCCTTCCATCTTATGAAGAGTCCCAACATCAGGGGAGCAGTTCTCCTCCTCCCCCTCACACCTACACCACACCCGAGATGCCTGGAGCTGAAGCAGGAGCAGAAACAGGAGCTGAAGCAGGAGCAGGAGTTCCACCCCTAGGAACATCCAGTCTTATACCCCTCAATATGTCCTCAGGAGATATAGATGACCCCAGTGCACTGTGGGAAAATAGAAGTATTCGCCATGCGTTCATCAGAAAGGTGAGACGTGTGATTTTGTACTGAGGAAATGTTCTAATAAGGATTTAGAATGTATTCAAATACACTACAGAGCCAAAAGTATGTGGACACCTGACCATAAGATTGCTATGTGAATTGTTTGGAACATTCCATTTAGTCTCCATTTCCTGTTCTATTAATAACCTCCACTCTTCTGGGAAGATGTTCCACTAGATTTTGTAGAAATTGTGATCATTTAAAGAGTCCTGGACAGTCGGTGTTACCAAGAGGATGGGTTCCTGAAAAGGTTTCATCCTCATACTATCACTAAATGCTCCTTGCCAATCTGTTATTTATTGATTTATTCATCCATCTAAATGTATAGAGTTGGAGCTCTGTAGCAGAAGATCTTCCACTCCAACCCATGTGAAGCTGCTTTGTGCACAGGAACATTGTCATGCTTGAACAGGTTTTGGTCTCCTGGTTCAAGTGAAGAAAAAAGAGACATCCAATACTACCTTGTCCGATCCTATGTGCAGTAATCTACCGGCCGCCCAAATCAAACAAGGATTTTTTAATAAAGTTTCTAGCAAAGTTTGACAATGTTCTAATCTGTGGTGACTTTAACATTCATGTTTGCTGCCCCGCTGATAAACCTGCTAATGATTTTAAGGCACTTTTAGACTCATTAGATCTGGCTCAGTCCATTTCCTGTCCCACCCATAGGTTAGGTCACACTCTTGACCTTATTATTTCTCGTGGGGTAATTGTGTCAACTTGCGAGGTCATGGATTTTCCCATCTCTGACCATTCTCTTATACGATTTGACATTTGTGCTGTTTCACCTGTACCAACGTCTACTGCCCCTCATCGCCGTCGCATTATTACCTCATCTACAGTTGAGGATTTTATTGCTGCCTTCTCTGTTTCTGATCTCGCCTTTATTGATGAATTGGCATCGCCTCCCTGTCCAGACTGTTTTCCTCGCCTCCTTCCATACATCTGCTCCCAGATTATGGACTCTGTTGCACCCTATAAGGTAAAGTCCACCAATGTTCCTGCGGATCCCTGGCTCAATGATACAACTCGGGCCCTCAGGCGCCGGTGTAGGCAGGCCGAGCGAAAATGGAAGAAGGATAGGCTGCAGGTGTCACTCGAGATATTTAAAAACAGTCTTGCCACCTATCAGAGTGCACTGAAGGAAGCTAAAGGACAGTACCTCTCTGCTCTCATGAACAGCAATAGCCACCGCCCTGGAATTTTATTCACCACTATTAATTCTGTCATTAATCCGGTGTCTGTCGCCTTGAATGACGTTTCTGTAAACACGGGCAATGCTTTCAAGCAACATTTTTTGAACAACTTTGATGCAGTCACTTTGGTGGACCTCAAAAAAGCTGTCCACGAGTTGAAGCCCACCACCTGCCCTCTAGACGCTGTTCCTGCCAGGATTTTGAAGGAGGCTGTTGACAGTCCCATCCTTGTCTCTTTCATAAACAACTGTTTTAGCATGGGTACTGTTCCCGCTGCTTTCAAACACGCTATTTTTAGACCACTGCTCAAGAAACCCAATCTTGATCCTCCACACTATCCAACTTTCGCCCTATATCTAACCTGTCATTTCTGTCGAAGTTGATGGAGAAGCTTGTTTTCACTCAGCTTCAGTCTCACATTTGACTGCACGACATTGGTGATATATTTCAGTCTGGCGTCAGGTCGAGACATAGCACTGAATCAGCGTTATTGAGGGTCCACAATGACATCCTTGGAGCCCTGGATGGAAAAAGGTCTGTGGTTTTGGTGTTACTGGACCTGACCGCTGCATTTGACACCGTGGATCATGCCATCCTCATCTCTTGTCTTCAGCATGTTGTCGGTCTGCAGGGTGCGGTGCTAAATTGGTTTTCATCATACCTCACTAACAGAACTTTCTCAGTTGTACTTAATGATCATTCTTCATTGGTTGCTCCTCTGTCATCTGGTGTGCCTCAGGGATCTATTCTTGGTCCCATTCTGTTTTCTCTCTATATGCTGCCACTTGGTCAACTCATTTCCAATCACAAAGTTCAATTTCATTTCTATGTTGACGACCTCCAGATCTATCTTCCTGTGATTCTGAGTGATAGCTCTGCATTGGACCCTCTCCATAACTGCCTTCACGATGTTAAACAGTGGCTTTCCCAGAACTTCCTTTTATCTGAATGAAGAAAAGACTGAGTACATCCTTTTTAGCCCAGACTCACCCAGCAGTTCTCTGAGTTTTGGTCCTCTTACTCCTCAGTTTGCATCTACCGTGCGTAACCTGGATGTTATTTTTGACCAAAGTATGCAATTCGAGAAACATATCAGTGCAGTAATGAAGGCGAGCTTATACCAGCTAAGACTCCTCAGCAAGGACAAGCCATTTTTGTCCCAAGCTGACCTTGAAAAAGCTATACATGCCTTCATCAGCTCAAGGATTGACTACTGCAACGCTCTCTACATTGGACTTAATCATTCTCTTCTCATTCGGCTCCAAATGGTTCAAAACGCAGCAGCACGTCTTCTCACCAACACCTCAAAACGCTCACACCCCGGTCCTCGGCACGCTTCACTGGCTTCCGGTGCGGTATAGGGTGGAGTATAAGCTCCTGCTATTCATATTCAAGGCCATCAATGGTCTTGCCCCGGCCTACCTAACCGAATTAATAACAGTTTACCATCCAGCCAGAACTCTCCGTTCCTCTGGACATACCTCTCTGGTCACTCCTAAGTACAGTTGTAAAAGGTTTAGTGGCCGGTCATTTGCCGTCCAGGGACCAAAGCTGTGGAACGCTCTTCCAGCTCACAATCGATCCATCACTGTGCTGAGTGTTTTTAAATCACAGTTGAAAACTTTTTTATTTATACAAGCTTTTAACACGAAGCCCTGTTTCAACTGCTTTTTTACATATATATTGTGCTCTTATATTTTTTATTTATTTTTTATATTTCTTATATTTTATTGTCTACTGTGTAGTTATATATTTATATTTTTTATATATTTCTTAAATTTTATTGTCCACTGTCGATTTTTTATTTTTGTTATTTTTTACCTGGAAAGTGCCTTGTGCTCCTTTTGGTTGCTGTAAGGCGCTATATAAATAAAATTTGATTTGATTTGATTTGATTTGATACAGTTGTGTACCTCAGACTTTGTGAGAACAGTTTGGGAAGAAACTCATACGTCTGGAAAAGTCGGGTGTCCCAATACTTTTGTCCACAGCGTGTACATTATTCTATAAGATGCTGTTTGTCGTCATGTTGCAGGTTTATCTGATTCTGGCGTTGCAGCTGTTAGTGACAACCTCAATCGTAGCGGTCTTCACGTTCATGTGAGTGTCATTAATTTACAGAATAAACACACACACACACACACACACACACACACACACACACACACACACACACACACATATGATATGACATGTGTGTTTATGTCCTACAGTGATCCGGTGCGTCTCTTCATCATCCGGAAGCCTGTGGTTTACCTGTTGTCTCTGTGAGTTCTGGTTATTTATCCATTATTTATCCACAGACAAAATAAAACCAGAACCCGATGTTGATGTTGATGATGATGATGAAGGTGTTTCTCTCTCCACAGTATTGTTTTTCCCATAATTTATGGGTTGTCAGTCATTGATGTTATGAGGTGAGTAGATCCTGTAATCTGCTGTGTTCAGTAATATGTGCACTAAAACACTCAGTGTAACTGTTTCTACTCTTCTTTCTATCACAGGAGACGATTTCCTGTGAACCTGGTTTACCTGTTCATATTTGTAAGTGTGTAAATGACACCAGTATTCAGCCTGCAGGGCGTCAGAATGTCACAACGTTTTAGCCAAAAAATTATCTGCATTGTTTTCGTCTTCTCTGATAAACGAGTGTAGAGGATGAAATGCACATGGCTAATTTCACTTCTCTCTCCCACAGACTCTCGCCATGTCTTTAAGTGCTGGATCAATATCGAGGTTAGAACCACACACACACACACACACACACACACACACACACACACACACACACACAAAATCAGTACACTATACAGCTCCACCTTCAAACTCTAGGCCACGCCCTCTCACCTGAGTCTGAATTATAAACACTGACGTATAAATGTGTATTTTATAATCTTTATTTCTGTAAAGCTGCTTTTGGAAGTGTTTATTGTTAAACTCTATAAAAATAACACTGAAATAAAATGAATCACAGCTGAAACACTAGAAGAAAAAAATCAAACACCAAACACATCTCAGCTGATCAGATAAATGTGGTGTAAAAGGCGGTTGGGTTACGCCGGTGTTCACACTTTTATATGTGAAGTTTGGTGAAATACACACTGAGATTTTATTACATCCTGCACCCCAAATCCTTAAATACTCACAGTGTTTATACAGTATTTATACAGTATTTATACAGTATTCTTACAGTATTTATACAGTATTTATACAGCACTCTTACAGTATTTATACAGTATTTATACAATACTCTTAGTGTTTATATAGTACTCATACAGTATTTATACAGTACTCTTACATTGATTATACAGTATTTATACAGTACTCAGTGTATTCATAAATTATTTATACAGTACTCAGAGTATTTTTACAGTATTTATGCAATACTCATACAGTATTTGTACAGTACTCTTACATTGTTTATACAGTATTTATAGAGTACTCTTACATTGTTTATACAGTATTTATACAGTACTCTTCCATTGTTTATACAGTATTTATACAGTACTCTTCCATTGTTTATACAGTATACAATACTCTTACATTGTTTATACAGTATTTATACCATACTCAAAGTATTTATATAGTATTTATACAGTACTCAAACAGTATTTAAACAGTACTCTTACTTTGTTTATCCAATAATCAGAGTACTTATACAGTATTTACACAGTACTCACAGTATTTATACAATGTTTATAGAGTATTTATACAGCATTTATACAATAATCTTAGTGTTTATCCAGTATATTTACAGCATACAGTAATCATAGAGTATTTATACAGTACTCTGAGTATTTATACAGTATTTATACAGCACTCTTACTGTATTTATACAGTATTCAGAGTATTTATACAGTATTTATACCGTACTTGGAGTATTTATACAGTGTTTATATAGTACTCATAGAGTATTTAAACAGTATTTACACAGTACTCATACACTGTTTATACAACACTCTTACAGTATTTATACACTTCTCAGTGTTTATACAGTACTCATACAGTATTTATACAGTGTTTATACATTACTCATAGATTATTTATAAGGTAGTTATACAGTACGCAGAGTATTTAAACAGTATTTATACAATTCTCATTGAGTATTTATACAAAACTAAGAGTATTTATACAGTATTTATACAATGCTCTTTCATTGTTTATACAGTGTTCATACAGTAATCTTACAATATTTATACCGTATTTATACAATTCTGTTAGAGCAGACATGGGCAAACTATGAAAAAGTGGATAGTGAGTGTTTAATACGGAGTGGATACCAAAATATTTTTTTTTGCTGAAGTCCGATCAAAAGCTGTATGCCTAATATGCAAAGTGTACAGTAAGACTACATTATGAGTACAGAAATACAGAAATCTTTCTGCACTCAACCTGATCTCATACTGTACTCTTTCTTTACTCATACCATCCTCCTGCTGTCTTCCTCCTGCTGTCTTCCTCCTGCTGTCTTTCTCCTGCTGTCTTCCTCCTGTATACAGCACTCCTACAGTATTCTTTCTCTTCTCTTACAGTTTTCTTACAGCACTCTCACCGTATTCTTACTGTACTATTACAGTCCTCTTACACTTCACTTTCCCTACATTAAAGTGTGTGTGTGTGTGTGTGTGTGTGTGTGTGTGTGTGTGTGTGTGTGAAACACAACTGAATTTGATGCTGGTGTTAATGAGCAGTTTAACATGTATTAAACCTCACCCTCCTGTTTCTTTGATTTTAGTTATTTTGAGACGAAGACCGTGTTCTTGTTTATGGTAATGATGGTGGTGGTGTGTGTGGCCATTACAGTGTTCAGTTTCCAGACCAAGGTAAAGATCAGACAGGGGCTCTGAAAACACACCTTTGTTCTCCTTATCGAATGAAACCGTTTTCTCACCTTACAATGGCCACCTGTCCCTCTTCAAACATTCATTTCCTGCTGGTAAAAACCCACCCAGACTGTTCCTGACACTGAACCCCTGAGTCACCCTGTAACCCCTCAGTCTGCCCCCCCAATATGCCCCAATATCATGAATCCCCCCCCCACACAAACACACCACAACCCTCATCTCCAACATGTGTTAGAGTATCATAATCATCATCATTACTTCCTGTCAGTGTGAGTTCAGTACTGCATCTGTTCAGGATACACCGTGTGTGAAACTGACTTCTGACTGCACAACTCTGTGTGTGTGTGTGTGTGTGTGTGTGTGTGTGTGTGTGTGTGTGTGTGTGTGTGTTTAGGTGGACTTCACCTCCCGTCCTGGTTTATTCTGGGTTCTGTACATTGTGCTTTTAATAACAGGCATCATTACAGCCATCATCCTCTCCCTTCAGTATGTAAGTGCTTACACTCATCTAACACACACACACTTTTACACCCTGTAACACGCACTGTAACACACACTGTAATATACATGCTCTGTAACACACACACACACACACACACGGTGTAACACACTCACTGTAACACACACAGTAACAGTGTTTTCTCGTTCCTGTGTTTAGATTAAGTGGCTGCCCATGCTGTACAATGTTTTTGGGGTCGTCTTTTGCACTCGGGTGAGTTCATCCTTAATCCCTCTGAGTATGTGTGTGTGTGTGTGTGTGTGTGTGTGTGTGTGTGTGTGTATGTGTGTGTTACACCATTACTACTGTACTTTCATTGTATCTGTAACAGTACTGATTAAAACAATTGTGTGTGTGTGTGTGTGTGTGTGTGTGTGTGTGTGTGTGTGTGTGTGTGTGTAGTTCCTGCTATACAACACTTGGCTGTTGTTGGAGAAACGAATTTATGAGCTAAAACCGGAGGAGTACTTGTTTGGAGCTCTGACTCTCTACACAATCACACCGACCTTCTGGTTCCTGATGAGGGACACCAACTGTCTGTCTGTCTGAAACAATGAAATAAAAGCGAACTGTTTGTTCCAAACTGAATTGTAGAGCATCAGACTTTTTTATTGCATTGAATCCCGGAATTCAAGCTACTTTACATGCATACTGTAATAATTACAATATAGGACTGTATGAATTTTACCGTTACATGTCTGATCATGTTCTTCCTTCTATTATTTGTTTTACATTTTATATTTGTTTATTAATTATTGCCTGGCAAATTAATGTCGAATTCTTAATACACTCTGAAATGTCCTGAAATCTTTTATAAATGATTAATGTGGAAGCCAGGCTGAGAGAAGAGGTGACCATCTGTGAGCAGCAGTATGGTTTCATGCTGAGGAAGAGCACCACAGACGCATTATTTGCTTTGAGAATGTTGATGGAGAAGTATAGAGAAGGACAGAAGGAGTTGCATTGTGTGTTTGTGGATTTGGAAAAAGTGTACGACAGGGTGGAGAGAGGAGGTGTGGTATTGTATGAGGAAGTCAGGTCTGTTGACAGACGAGGTCAAACAGGATTCTCCGTGGACTATGATGTTTGCGGATGATATTGTGATTAGTGGTGAAAGTAGGGAGCAGGTGGAGAAGAGCCTGGAGAGGTGGAGGTACACGCTGGAGAGAAGGGGAATGAAAGTCAGTAGCAGTAAGACAGAGTACGTGTGTGAATGAGAGGGAGGGTAGTGGAGGGGTGCGGTTGCAGGGAGAAGAGGTGGAGAAGGTGTTAGAGAAGTGAAGAAAAGAGTGCAGGGAGGGTGGAGTGGGTGGAGAAGAGTGATAGCAGGAGTGATTTGTGATAGAAGAGTATCTGTGAGACTGAAAGGGAAAGTTTATAGGACTGTGGTGAGACCTGAGATGTTGTATGGATTAGAGACAGTTGGCATTGAGTAAAAGACAGGAGGTGGAGCTGGAGGTAGCAGAGCTGAAGATGTTGAGATGTTCTTTGGTAGTGACGACGATGGACAGGATTAGAAATGAGTTTATTAGAAGGACAGGGCATCAGAGGTGGCAAAAGTACACACATCAATTACTTAAGTAGAAGTACAGATACTCATGTTTTAAAATAAAAAAAGTAAAACTTTTAAAGTAAAAGTACTGATTGTACCTTTTTACCTAAAGTTACTTTTAAGTGAAAGTTAAGAAGTCTTGGCTCTGACATGTACTTAAGTAAAAAGTACTTATTACTTCTACCAGTTTAAGCTGTTAACTGGACCTCACATCATATTAATATTTGATTAAATATTGATAAACTATTTATTTGTATGATACAGCTGCAAATAAGTATTTGAACACCTGAGAAAGTCAATGTTAATATTTGGTACAGTAGACTTTGTTTGCAATTACAGAGGTCAAATGTTTCCTGTAGTTTTTTACCAGGTTTGCACACACTGCAGGAGGGATTTCGGCCCACTCCTCCACACAGATCTTCTCTAGATCAATCAGGTTTCTGGCCTGTCGCTGAGAAACACGGAGTTTGAGCTCCCTCCAAAGATTCTCTATTGGGTTTAGGTCTGGAGACTGGCTAGGCCACGCCAGAACCTTGATATGCTTCTTACAGAGCCACTCCTTGGTTATCCTGGCTGTGTGCTTCGGGTCATTGTCATGTTGGAAGACCCAGCCTCGACCCATCTTCAATGCTCTAACTGAGGGAAGGAGGTTGTTCCCCAAAATCTCACAATACATGGCCCTGGTCATCCTCTCCTTAATACAGTGCAGTCCCCTGTCCCATGTGCAGAAAAACACCCCCAAAGCATGATGCTACCACCCCCATGCTTTACAGTAGGGATGGTGTTCTTGGGATGGTACTCATCATTCTTCTTCCTCCAAACATGTTTAGTGGAATTATGACCCAAAGTTCTATTTTGGTCTCATCTGACCACATGACTTTCTCCATGACTCCTCTGGATCATCCAAATGGTCATTGGCAAACTTAAGACGTGCCTGGACATGTGCTGGTTTAAGCAGGGGAACCTTCCATGCCATGCATGATTTCAAACCATGACGTCTTAGTGTATTACCAACAGTAATTGATTGCTCCAACAGTGGACCTTTTTACACCAAGCTGCTTGGCAATTTCCCCGTAGTCCTTTTCAGCCTTGTGGAGGTGTACAATTTTGTCTCTAGTGTCTTTGGACAGCTCTTTGGTCTTGGCCATGTTAGTAGTTGGATTCTTACTGATTGTATGGGGTGGACAGGTGTCTTTATGCAGCTAACGACCTCAAACAGGTGCATCTAATTTAGGATAATAAATGTAGTGGAGGTGGACATTTTAAAGGCAGACTAACAGGTCTTTGAGGGTCAGAATTCTAGCTGATAGACAGGTGTTCAAATACTTATTTGCAGCTGTATCATACAAATAAATAGTTTAAAAATCATATATTGTGATTTCTGGATTTTTTTTTTTTAGATTATGTCTCTCACAGTGGACATGCACCTACGATGACAATTTCAGACCCCTCCATGATTTCTAAGTGGGAGAACTTGCAAAATAGCAGTGTGTATAAATACTTATTTTCCTCACTGTATATATATATATATATATATATATATATATATATATATATATATATATAGAGAGAGAGAGAGAGAGAGAGAGAGAGAGAGAGATAGATAGATAGATAGATCATCATATTTACAGCATGTGATATGTATGTAAGCATATGTACAGTGATTAAATATAAAGGCTGTATCAGTGCAGAGACGTGTGGACATCATTAAGAGCCTTTGCTATGTTTCCACACGGACAGTTAATGAGGTGATACCGGAGACACTGCACCTCTTCAAATCAAGAAGCTTTTATATCTATAATTATAGACATTTTACAGATTTGAATGATGAATTGTTTTTATCTGTACGATCAATAAAGACAGTAATTTAAGTTTGTGTCGCCATTATGAGGGAAAAACCCACAAAACGCCACCCAGAGGGTAAATTGTGTAAAACATGGCGGTTGGTGTTTGATTTGAGACTTGGCAAAAATAAAACAAAAGTTTACTGATTAAAAATATTTTTATCTAGAGTTTATTTATTTATTTTATATCTAAGTAAAGAAGGGATGTCGTGAATAAGTGTATGTTTTTCTGGAGGTTTTAATTTCGCCTCTTTTATATTTAGTTATTTATTTATGTATTTACATTTTTTTAAATAAAAATTGTAAAAACAGAAATGCGCTGAATTGATAGCGTTAATAACATCTAGTGCCGTTTACAATAATTTTAATTTTGACAGCCAAATATACATATATACATACATATATGTATATACACATACATACAATATATATATATATATATATATATATATATATATATATATATACAAAACTAATTAAAATATTGTTCTCTAATGAATGTATCCAGGCTGAAGATCCACATATAGAACACAAGCAGAGAAAAGATGATGATGATCAGGAATGTGTCTGTTCTCAGTCATGTTCTCATCACTGACTCCCTCTGTCTCATCCACATTAACCCCAAACTTCTTACTGCCTTCTGCCTGCTGATTCTTATCTTCGTAAAGAGTGAGAGTCAGGACTTTATACACCAGCGGAGTGAAAAAGACGCAGTAACAGGAAATCAGTTGTTCGGCTGAAATCGGAGCAGTGAAAAGTTACATTTTATATTTCACCAAATCACTGTATTAAAACTAAAGTAACGAGCCGGTTTTGAAAATGTAAGAAGTAAAAAGTACAGATATTTGTGTAAAAATGTAATGAGTAAAAGTAAAAAGTTGTCTGAAAAATAAATAGTGGAGTAAAAAACTGATACCAAAAAAATCTACTTAAGTACAGTAACGAAGTATTTGTACTCCGTTACTTCCCACCTCTGCAGCACATGTAGGACATTTTGGAGACAAGGTGAGGGAGGTGAGATTGAGATGGTTTGGACATGTGACGAGGAGGGACATGGGGTATATCAGTAGGAGAATGCTGAGGATGGAGACACCAGGAAGGAGGAAAAGAGGAAGACCAAGGAGGAGGTTTATGGATGTGGTGAGGGAAGACATGCAGGTAGTTGGTGTGAAAGTCGAGGCTGAACACATATTTATTTAGTGGAGTCTTTAGTCAGTAGGTGTTTGTGAGGTAAAGGAGTAGATCTGGAGGGATCATGAATATGGAGTGTTTGGTGAACTGGGATATTTGTATGCTGTCCTCTCCTCACATTCACACGTTCACTCAGGTTTGTTGACGGTGGTGTGGTGGGTCGTCTCTTATCCCAGAGATCCTCATGTTGGTGTTACCTTCTGGTTCTCCCTTTTGGTTTACAATAAGGAGACTTAATAATTCATATCCTTCTCTTCCTGTCACCCTCTTCTCTCTCTCTCTCTCTCTCTCTCTCTCAGTCAAGTTAAACTTGCTCATGAGGCTCCAGTGACCACTGTTCCTGCCCCTCTCCCCTCCATGGATATTCCCACTTCGTCCAAGCCTGCCTCTGGATAGTGTTCTCTTCGACTGGAGGCGACTCTGTGCAGCTTGGGACGGTTTCTCATCAACACCTTGGGTGGTTCCATGAAATTCTGGAGTAAGAACAGGAGCTCTGAGGATGGATTGGACTGTAGTTAATGTCAACAGTCTCCTACACTGACTCAGGATACAGTTCGCTTCTGATCATCATCACTGTACCCCGCAACATCATATATATGCTATAAATGGACATTCGGTGCAACCCAGATGAGGATGGGTTCCCTCTTGAGTCTGGTTCCTCTCAAGGTTTCTTCCTCATGCCATCTCTGGGAGTTTTTCCTTCACCACAGTCGCCACCGGCTTTTTCATCAGAGACAAACTTACTTACAAAGAACATCTACACTTTTAATCACCACATTATCTGGGTAAAGCTGCTTTAAGACAATGTTTATTGTTAAAAGCGCAATACAAATAAACATGAATTGAATTGAATCAGGGATCTGTTTATGTCTCCACTTAAGCCCCGCCCACTAAAGACGTCACAGGTTGTGTGATTGATAAAAAGGCTATTAGACTGCATCATCACTACACAGCTCTCAGTCTGCGCTGTTTGAGATAAGAGAAGGTGCGCACATTTTACCCACACAACAAAACTCTTTCAAACATCTCCAACATTCTTTGATGCAGCTGTAATGACTCTTAAACATGTGAACATTCTGCTAATGAAGAGAACAAACATCTCAAAGCACATATTTATCAGCTTTAACGCATTTTATTTGGGGAATTCGTAGTGAAATTGGTCAATCGGAAAACATGGGAGCATTAGCTTTCAGTTTGCTCACTGGATCCTTGTAGTGGAAGTCCTGCAGTTCTCGACTCTGTGCTGCTGCTGCTTTTATCAATCATCAAAATGCTGTAATAAATGAAGAGCTTCTTCCTGCATTCATCACATTTTACTCTTCTAACTTCCACTCTGTGTGCGCGCGCGTCCATGTTGCCTAGTGACCAACGTGCGCGCAGCGGGATGAAAGTGGGAGGGCTTAGACCGCGAGTAGGTTGGGCTTCACAAAGGGGCGGGTTTATGCAAAATCACAAACGCAGATGAAAAATTAAGACTTTTTATTTATTTAGTACTTATAATTATTTATATATTATATTATTTTTTATAATCTTAACAGAATAAAATTATTTCTAATATATTACACAATTTAATAGATTTATGAAATCTGAACATTTGATTTTCAGTAAAATTTGCAAAACTTTTACAAGAAACTCATGAAAACATGTAACATTTGTGTGTGAATGAAAATAATAATAATAATTGAAGCAGTTAGTGAGTGAATTACAGGCTGAATTTGAAACACATTGATGTTGGATATGAAGTGCACTATTCAGGGTGTTAAGTAGTGCACATGTATAAGGAAGAGGCTGGAGTTTGGAATGAGGACACATGCTGTAACATATTAGCTGTTTAAAACTGTTTTAGTAGCCATGGCAACTGATAGATAGATAGATAGATAGATAGATAGATAGATAGATAGATAGATAGATAGATAGATAGATAGATAGATGATAGATAGATAGATAGATAGATAGATAGATAGATAGATAGATAGATAGATTAAGGTTCTGAAAGTCTGTTTTCTATTTCACAGCATCATCATCATCATGTTTAAGTCTGAACTCCCTCCGTCTTATGAAGAGTCCCAACCTCAGGGGGGCAGTTCTCCTCCCCCCCCTCACACCTACACCACACATGAGATGCCTGGAGCTGAAGCAGGAGCAGGAGTTCCACCCCCAGGAACGTCCACTGTTATACTTCCCACCTACACGTCCTTAGGAGATATTGAGGGCTCTGACCCCAGTGCACTGTGGGAAAATAAAATTATTCGCCATGCATTCATCAGAAAGGTGAGACGTGTGATTTTGTACTGAGGAAATGTTCTAATAAGGATTTAGAATGTATTCAGATACACTATAGAGCCAAAAGTATGTGGACACCTGACCATACGATTGCTATGTGAATTGTTTGGAACATTCCATTTAGTCTCCATTTCCTGTTCTAATAATAACCTCCACTCTTCTGGGAAGATGTTCCACTAGATTTTGTGGAATTTTCCTGGGGTGCAGTCAGTGTTTACATTCATCCAAAAGGTGTTCAATAGGGTTGGAGCTCTGTAGCAGGAGATCTTCCACTCCAACCCATCTGAAGCAGATCTTCATGAAGCTGCTTTGTGCACAGGAACATTGTCATGCTGGAACAGGTTTTGGTCTCCTGGTTCAAATGAAGAAAAAAAAGACGTCCCATAAAGTTGTGTACCTCTGAACAGTTTGGAGAAGAAACTCATACGTCTGGAAAAGTCGGGTGTCCCAATACTTTTGTCCACAGCGTGTACATTATTCTATAAGATGCTGTTTGTCGTCATGTTGCAGGTTTATCTGATTCTGGCGTTGCAGCTGTTAGTGACAACCTCAATCGTAGCGGTGTTCACGTTCGTGTGAGTGTCATTAATTTACAGAATAAACACACACACACACACACACACACACACACACACACACACACAAACACACACTTGATGCGTGTGTTTATGTCCTACAGTGATCCAGTGCGTCTCTTCATCATCCGGAATCCTGTGGTTTACTGGGTGTCTGTGTGAGTTCTGGTTATTTATCCATGTTAATTACAGACACAAAATAAAACATGATGATGATGATGATGAAGGTGTTTCTCTCCACAGTGTTGTTTTTTTGGTCACGTACGTCGTGTTGGTGTGCAGTGAAAACATGAGGTGAGTAGATCCTGTAATCTGCTGTGTTCAGTAATGTGTGCACTAAAACACTCAGTGTAACTGTTTCTACTCTTCTTTCTATCACAGGAGACGATTTCCTGTGAATCTGATTCTCCTGTTCATATTTGTAAGTGTGTAAATGACACCAGTATTCAGCCTGAAGGGCGTCAGAATGTCACAACGTTTCAGCCAAAACATTTCTCTGCATTGTTCTCGTCTTCTCTGATAAACGAGTGTAGAGGATGAAATGTAGACGGTTAATATCACTTCTCTCTCCCACAGACTCTCGCCATGTCCTTTATGGCTGGATCAATATCGAGGTTAGACACACACACACACACACACACACACACACACACACACACACACACACACACAATCAGTACACTACACAGCTCCACCTTCAAACTCTAGGTATAAATGTGTATTTTATAATCTTTATTTCTGTAAAGCTGCTTTTGGAAGTGTTTATTGTTAAACTCTATAAAAATAACACTGAAATAAAATGAATCACAGCTGAAACACTAGAAGAAAAAAATCAAACACCAAACACATCTCAGCTGATCAGATAAATGTGGTGTAAAAGGCGGTTGGGTTACGCCGGTGTTCACACTTTTATATGTGAAGTTTGGTGAAATACACACTGAGATTTTATTACATCCTGCACCCCAAATCCTTAAATACTCACAGTGTTTATACAGTGTTTATACAGTATTTATACAGCACTCTTACAGTATTTATACAGTATTTATACAATACTATTAGTGTTTATATAGTACTCATACAGTATTTATACAATACTCTTAGTGTTTATATAGTACTCATACAGTATTTATACAATACTCTTAGTGTTTATATAGTACTCATACTATACAGTACTCTTAGTATTTATACACTATTCATACAATACTCATACAGTGTTTATACAGTACTCAGAGTATTTATACAATATTTATACTGTACTTAGAGTATTTATAAAATACTCATGGAGTATTTATATAGTATTATAGTACAGTACTTAGAGTATTTATACAATACTTATACAGTATTAATACAGTACTCAGAGTTTTTACATAGTTCTCAGACTATTTAAACAGTATTTATACAGTACTGATGCAGTATCTATACAGTATTTATACAATACTTAAACAGCATTTATAAAGTATTTAGAGTATTTAAACAGCAATCTTACAGTATTTATACAGTACACATTACATATACAGTACTCATAAATTATTTATACAGTATTTATACAGTACTCATGCAGTATATATACAGTACTCTTACATTGTTTATACAATAATTATAAAGTGTTTATACAGTATTTATACAGTATGCAGTAATCATAGAGTATTTTTACAGTAGCCTAACATTGTCTATACAGTATTTATACAGTACTCAAAAAGTATTTCTACAGTACTCAGAGTATTTACAGCAATCTATATACAGCAATCTTACAGTATTCATACAGCACTCATACAGTATTTATACAATACTCAAAGTATTTATACATTACTCAGTATTTATACAGTACTCAGAGTATTTATACTCTATCACGAGTCACACACGACACCACCCACATCAATGGGATGGCCATTCAACGCGTCTCCATTTTAAGTTCCTGGGGATCCACATCTTGGTGGACCTGTCCTTGACCACCAACACCTCCAGCCTGGTCAAGAAAGCTCACCAGCGCCCCTTTTTTTTCCTGAGGACACTTAAGAAATATCAGCTCTCCTCGGATATCCTGGTGAACTTCTACCGCTGCGCAGTAGAAAGCATCCTGACCAGCTGTGTCACAGTCTGGTATGGGAGCTGCTCTGTTGCAGAGCGTAAGACATTCTTAAGGATTCGTCTCAGCCTGCCCATAGACTATTTAATCTTCTGCCCTCTGGCAGGCGTTTCAGGTGCCTCCGGACCAGGACCAGCTGACTAAAGAACAGCATTTTTCCTAGAGCTGTCTCTTTACTGAACTCTGCCCCTCGCTGATACACTACCACATTCCCCCCACACCTCACACTTCGTTATTTCGCTAATAGACTGTCTGCACAAAAACTCATGCTCACTTGGACACTTGCTCATTTCTCACCTCACACCTCACACTAATTGCACTAACGGACTGTTACACAAAACTATGCTAATTTGCACACCTATTTTTGTTACACAAAACTGTTACACAAAACTGTGACTGTTACACAAAACATTGTTTATTTGCACACTACTCTCTTAGTATTGCTGCTCACCACTAACTTATTACCACTGTATATATACCCGTTCTTCTGTTTATAATAATAACAATATATTATGTTCACCGTTCACATCCTTTTGTAAATCTCTGTTTATAGTAATCTGTAAATCATGTCAATAGTACATATATACTCACCTGTACATTATTGTTCATAATACATATCTATCCACCTGTATATTACATTCATAATACACACATATTCATCTGTATATTATACTCATATTCATAGTATATATATTCATCTGTATATTATATTCATATTCATAGTATATATATTCATCTGTATATTCATAGTACATATACATCTGTAAATTACTGTTTATAATCCTATATTCAATTCTATTTAACTTGTAAATCATGTAACACTGTATATCCTGCACTTGCTGTTATTGCATTCTGGTTAGACCCAAACTGCATTTCGTTGCCTTGTACTTGTACATGTGTAATGACAATAAAGTTAAATCTAATCTAATCTAATTTATACATCTCTCAAAGTATTTAAAAAGTATTTCTATAATAATTATAGAGTACTTATACAGTATTTATACAGTACTCATACACTATACAGTACACTTACAGTATTTATACAATATTTATAGAGTATTTATACAGCATTTATACAATACTCAGTGTTTATACAGTATGTATATAGTACTTAGAGTACTTGCAGTATTTAAACAGTACTCTAAATATTTTTACAGTAGGATTTCATTGTTTATACAGTATTTATACAGTACTCAGTATTTATCCAGTACTCTTACATTGTTTATACAGTATTCATAGATCATTTAAACAGCACCCGTACATTATTTACTCAGTATACAGTACTCTTAAAGTATTTATACAGTAGCTTACAGTGTTTATACAGTATTTATACAGTATTCATAAAACAATCTATTGTTTATACAGTATTTATACAGTATTCTTAGTGTTTATACAGCACACAGAGTATTTATATACTACTAAGTGTTTTTTTACAATATTTATACCATACCCATGGAGTATTTCAACAGTGTTCATACAGTATTTATACAGTACTCTTAAAGTGTTTATACAGTATTTATACTGTATTCAGTATTTATACAAAACTAATACAGAATGTATACAGTACTCTTACATTGTTTATACAGCATTCATACAGTACTCAGAGTATTTAAACAGTATTTATGCAGTGCCTTAAAGTGTTTATACAGTATTTATACAGCACTCTTACAATATTCATAAAGTATTTATACACTACTTTTACATATTTATACAGTACCCTTCAGTATTTATACAGTACTCATTAAGTATTTAAACAGTACTCTTACAGTGTTTATACACAATTTATTTTAAACACAACTGAATTTGATGCTGGTGTTAATGAGCAGTGTAACGTGTATTAAACCTCACCCTCCTGTTTCTTTGCTTTTAGTTATTATGAGACGAAGGCTGTGTTCTTGGCTTTTGGAATAACGATGCTGGTGTGTGTGGCCGTTACAGTGTTCAGTTTCCAGACCAAGGTAAAGATCAGACAGGGGCTCTGAAAACACACCTTTGTTCTCCTTATCGAATGAAACCGTTTTCTCACCTTACAATGGCCACCTGTCCCTCTTCAAACATTCATTTCCTGCTGGTAAAAACCCACCCAGACTGTTCCTGACACTGAACCCCTGAGTCACCCTGTAACCCCTCAGTCTGCCCCCCCATTATACCCCAATATCATAAACATGTAGCACAACCCCCCAACACACACACACACACACACACACACACACACACACACACACAACCCTCATCTCCAACATGCGTTAGAGTATCCTCATCATTACTTCCTGTCAGTGTGAGTTCAGTACTGCATCTGTTCAGGATACACCGTGTGTGAAACTGACCTCTGACTGCACAACTCTCTGTGTGTGTGTGTGTGTGTGTGTGTGTGTGTGTGTGTGTGTGTGTGTGTTTAGGTGGACTTCACCTCCCGTCCTGGCTTGTTCTGTGTTCTGTGCATTGTGCTTTTAATAACAGGCATAATCACAGCCATCGTCCTCTCCCTTCAGTATGTAAGTGCTAACACTCATCGTAACACACACACACACACACACGCATCAAACACATTATAAACAATATAAACACTATAAAACACGTGCACAGTGAAACACATTATACACACTGTAACACTCAATGTAATATGCATGCTCTGTAACACACATGTTGTAACATACACAGTAACAGTGTACTTGGTCTTTCCTGTGTTTAGGTTCGTTGGCTGCACATGCTGTACGCTAGTATCGGGGCCATTGTTTTCACTCTGGTGAGTTAATCTTTAATCACTCTCAGAGTGTGGGTGTCTGTGTGTTACACCATTACCACTCCACTTTTACCTTTATCTTACTGGGTAAAACAATTGTAAGGAAATGTAAAGTAATGTGTGTGTGTGTGTGTGTGTGTGTGTGTGTGTGTGTGTGTGTGTGTGTGTAGTTCCTGGCATACGACACTCAGCTGCTGTTAGGGAACCGAACTTATAGCCTGAATCCAGAGGACTACGTGTTTGGAGCTCTGTCTCTCTATACCGACATCATTCAGATCTTCCTCTTCCTGCTGCAGATCATCAGCAACGACTGATCACACAATTCATTCCATCCCAAAAAATATCTCATTAAACTGCCCTACTCATTTTTTACAGTATTTTTCCTTTTATTGTATGGACAGGTTTTAGCCTTATATTGATGCCTTCTTTAGAAATGAGGCACTGTAACTCCTGTACATAGTTTCAATTTAACTTAAGGACCCAGTTTGTGCACGTTTATTATCCCTGATCGGAGGCCATTAACAGTCACTTACCACCTTAACTAGCGCCGTCTCTGTGCTATGATGAGGCCGAAATCCTGACTGATACATTTCATAAATGTTCCACCTGGGTTGATGTGAGCGGAACTGCTGTGCTACAACCTTTTCTAGAATCTTGGAGATAAAGAGGAGGTTTGATATTGGACTGTAGTTGGACAGCTGACAGGGTGAAGGTCAGGTTTCTTAATTAGGGGGTTGATAACTGCAGTTTGAAGGATTTAGGTACAAAACCAGTGCTAATGGAAGAGTTTATTATTTTAAAACAGGTTCAATTCCCTCTGGAATGATCTGTTTGAGGAAACTTGTAGGCGAGGGATCGAGAATGCAGGTTGATGATTTTGATGAGGAAATAAATGAAATGAAGTCGTTCTCTTGAATAGGAGTAAAACTTTGTAATTGATTGTTATAATGACACTGCTGTCTACAGGGTTATTTATAAAATACTTTGGATTTATTTTATTCGTCTGGATTTCTTGCCTGATGTTTTCCACTTTATTATTAAAAAAGTTGATGAAATCATTACTACTTATTGATGGTGTGCATGTGAGTGCAGTGCTTTTATCTCCTGTTCATTTTGCTGCAGTACAGAATAAAAATCTAGGATTATGCTTGTTATTTTCTATGAGGGAGGAGAAATATGCTGATCAGCAACACTAAGAGATTTTCTAGAACTCAGGAGATTCTGCTTCCATGCTGTTTGAAATACTGTTCATTTTGTTTGACACCATTTACGTTCTAATTTTTCAATGGTCTGTTTTAAGTTGCGCGTATGATCATTATACCACTGTGCTGATTTTTTCTCCCTGATCATTTTGGTTTTAAGGGTGCTCCATCATCCAGAGCAGAGGTGACAACTCAAATTCACATGTTTAATATTATAAACATATGAGAAATTAAATTTGAAATAAACCGCATCAGTGGTATTCATTTCTTATTATGTCTCTCTCTCTCTCTCTCTCTCTCTCTCTCTATGTGTAGCCTTTCAAATTCTTTTTTAATGTAAATCTTTTTTTCACAGGGCAACAACAAACAACCAGAAATAATAATAATTACCTTCAATAAAAAAAAAACAATTCATTCAAGCTCAGTTTCTACATTCTGATTTACTCTGATTGGTTGAAGTCAGATTCCTCCATCTCTTCTTAGATACAAGTGCATCATGTCTGGGTTTAGGCTCTGAGCTGAGGAAATCCTCAGGATTGAGTGAAGGTGTTCATCAGTGAGACTCCTGAGTGGTGTTTTGTTCATCTTAATTAAGAGAACAGTTACACACACAGATATGTGCTGGTGAACATAGAGAGATTTGAGCAGCTTGGGCAAGGAGTTGGAGCAGTGTGTCGGGGAAGAAACATGGAAACTGTGCAGCACACACAGAGTCGTACTTTGACTTGAGCATGTCTCCACTGGAGTTCAATCAGTTCCATTTGGAGGTTGGTTGGTGTGCTTTCCACGCCAACCACAAACGGATTTCTGGGCTTCGAATTCGGGTAAATTCAGAGCTGAGTAGGCAGAGTTTTTCAGCGCAGAGTTTTTCAGCAGTCTCAACTAACGCACTAACGCACTATGAGTGGGTCCTATAACATTCTGATTAAATCCAACTGAATCTAGATTGGACACAACTGCTGCTCTTAAGGAGTTTTCCTGATTATCAAAATGAATATTAAAGTCACCAACAATTAATGCTTTGTCTCAAGAAGTATCTAAATTTGTGATGAAATCTGCAAATTCTATGAGAAAATCAGAGTAGGTGTCAGAGAACCACCAGCCATGGCTCCCTCCTGCACTCGCTCAGCCTCTCCCGCCTACTAATTAAATACGCATGTTTCCAATCTACACTCCGCTTTACAAAGCCCCCGTTTCCACTCACTCACCATCAAATCTACAGGTTACTCTATAGATCTACACAGGACTACCTTATGCTTTAGATTCTACCTGTTCTCAGGCTTTGCTTCTCTGGAAGTACTCTGCTCTGTGTACTGTATCTTACCTCAATGGATCCACAGCCGTCTCCCATCTCGGATCCCATCAAGGAACTCACCGCCGCTCTCCGGGAGGCCTTCATTTCAGCCTGTACCATCGGGGTTTTACCACCCACCTCCAGTAGCTCAATGGCTCTTCCGGCTTCATATTCCGGAGAAGTGGCCGAGTGCAATGGCTTCCTCCTGCAAGTCAACTTATATATTTAGATGCAGCCTCACAAGTTCCCCACTGACCGATCCAAGGTACGGTTTCTAATATCTCTGCTAACCGGAAAGGCTCTGCCATGGGCGAGATCCATATGGAGCGCCAATAGTGCCATACCCACCTCATATGTGCTCTTCACAAACCACTTCGCAGAGGTTTTCTGCACTTGTTCTGTGACAAGGGTCCTCCCAACCGACAGAGTACAGTTTTTGCTTTCGTACCCTAGCTGCCAGCAACGGCTGGAACGAAACCGCTCTCCTGGGCGCATTCCGCCAAGAGCTGAATCTGGACATCAAGGTGGCCATCATGCTTACTTCCTGTTTCATGGCCAGAGTCTGATGAAGAGTGCCCATCAGTAGTGGAGTGATCGCATTGACATGTGAGCACAGTGCTCTCAGGTGGCTCCCTCAAAATATGCCACAAAATTTTAGAAGACGTCCAGCTCCAGTGAGCTCCCTCCTTGGTTTCCACCCGCCATCCAAGCGGACGAGGAGGACTCCTTCGAAGCCACTAGAGCTGCACCAGGGCATAGCCCCGGCTCTAGGCATAGCAGATGTCAGTCTCAAGAGACCGATACCCCTAAGAGACTACCTGGCAGCCTGGGAAGTTCTCCCAGACGTCAAGTCAAGTCAAGTTTATTTCTATAGCGCTTTTCACATCAGACTCTGGCCATGAAACAGGAAGTAAGCACTCTCCTGAGGAAGAAGCCACCAAGGTGGTCCCTCCATCAAGGAGTCCGGGTTCCAAAGACTGGTTTGTTGTGGTAGATCTAATGGATGCATACTTTCATATATACAGCGCTTACCATCTGAAATCCACTTACAAAGGTCTGCCTCAGACTGCTCTTTAATACTGCTGCATCGAGTGAAGGCAGTAGACTCTGGGTGTGGCCTTCTTAAGTAATACCTGTGGAATAGGATAGGCTTTGGCCTCCGGGGGCGCTGCACCATGATACAAGGTTGTACTCTGCCCTTTATGTTTTGCTCCACTCTTCTCCTTGGTGCTTACAGTTCTCTCGTACTGATAAGCATTGCACTAACTTACTAGAGAGTCTTTGTTGCTGGGCCTTGACATGAAGCCATCCTGCAAAGTCCTGTAGCTTGTACAGATTTAAAGCTGCATGCATCATTTGGTTTCACCTCTGGTGCTGTAAGGATCACTGCAATCTCACTCTGGGCCAACTGATGGGGCTGGCCATATTGCAGTTGGAGAGCCTGCATAGCTGCTAAATAGGGATAGGAATGATGGCGACAGGATCGGCAGTCATCTGGGCTTCAGGGAGTTTGAGATGTTCCAGCAAAATTTGGTACGTATATTTTTAGTCCAGCTCTGCATAAGGTTCAAGGGGGTTCTCAAGTGCTATTTGAGGTTTGCAAACTCCTGCTCACTGTCATAACCAAAGTCTGGAATCTTTGGCTTGAGCACAGCATGCAAAGGGCGGTGAGACATCGGATAATCTGGGTGCTGCAGAGTATGGCTGAATGGCTGTAAGCAAGGGGTGGCTAGGACTGGAGCTGTGACATGCCCTTGTAAAGAGAGTGCAGCTGGTATTGGCACCTGTAGCGGTTGCTGCACTTGGCACCACCAATCCCCTCCATGATAATCATGATGCTCGGTACGCATTAGAGGTACAGTCCCTCCTCCTGTTGCATGCTGCTGTTCAGGCCAAAGAGAATTCAGACTACCTGACAAAACCGGGGAATATGCTGGCTGGCTGTGTCGGTACAAAATCAGGATTTGAGTCCTCCATCGAAGGCTTTCTGGCACTTACTGTGGTGGCACACACATTCTGGTTGGCATGCAGCTCACTGCCTGGTGATTGTGGGGGAAAAGAATGCCTTGATGATAAAGGCGAACATAGTGACATCTCTGTAGGTGATTGGGTAGGAACATGGCAAGATATACACCTTGATCCTCCTCACCTTCTTCCCTCAGATGGATATGCTGCATCAGGTCATTCCGCCGCCTCCGTCGTTTTTCGTACTCCTTAAGCTTTCTCTTCAGCGCAGCCATGTCAGCAGCCTCGTCACTTTCCTTATCAGACATAAACTTAAGTAATTCCCTCAGGGAACTTGTAGACATTAAATCCGAATGGCTGGTAGTTGGAAGGCCACCCTGTCTGGAAGATGTTTGCATCTGGGAGGCTGGGAGGAAGGGCCGAATCGGTGGCTACAGTCAATATGATAATCTTGAAGATGTTTGGGTGTGCGGCGCTGCCTGGAGAGCCTATCTAATGCTTCAAGCTTACTTCTATAGCGCTTTTCACACCAGACATTGTCTCAAAGCAGCTTTACAGAAATCAACAGTCAAGGTGAATGGTGTGCATTTGTCCCTGATGAGCAGCCATGGCGAATGTGGTAAGGAAAAACTCACTTAGATGTTATGAGGAAGAAACCTTGAGAGGAACCAGACTCAAAAGGGGAACCCATACTCATTTGGGTGACATCAAGAGTTTGATCATAAATCTTTCCACAATACAGAACACTGGAGAGTCAGAACAAGCATGATAACTGGAGTATAAGATTATAAGTGATGTTCTTTCTGCAGCCTTATACACTTAAACTCCACACATGTAGTAAGATCCAAATTGCACTTGTACGTCTCTAGATGGTTCGGGATGTTTGCGAGTTCGGCATCTACTTCTTCAAAGGTCCGTAATCATCATGAGGTGGGAGGTGACTGGAGCTGGCCAAACCTCAGGAAGCCTCGGGATGGGGAGAGAAAGAGAAGCAGTGGAGAGGAATTAGCATAGCTGCTGTTTATGATATTAACAGCACAAGTTGATAATGTGCATGTGATCAGATGTTCTGGAGCACAAGGTTATGATGTGAGACGTGTTATGTGTAGAACTCGCTAAAAAGATATGTTTTTAATCTACACTTTAACTCTGGAATAGTCTTCCTGACAGTGTTCGGGGCTCAGACACACTCACCCAGTTTAAGAGCTAAATGTGAAAATGCTCTACCACCTTTAGTGGACTTTGCTATTCTAGGAACTACTAGAAGCCCAGAGTTTTGAGATCTCAGGGAGCGTGACGGATTGTAGCGTGTTAAAAGACTGGAGAGATACATGGGAGCCAAACCATTTAGTGCTTTATAAGTAAGAAGTAATAGTTTGTAGTCTATTCGAAACTTAACAGAAAGCCAATGTAGGGATGATAAGATCAGGGTTATGTGATCATATTTTCTTGACCTTGTAAGAACTCTGGCTGCTGCATTCTGAACTAACTGAAGCTTGTTTATTAATGATGCAGGACATCCACCTAGTAATGCATTACAATAGTCTATTCTGGAGGTCATGAACGCATGGACGAGCTTCTCTGCATCAGATATAGACAACATGTTTCTTAGCTTAGAAATAAGGTGAAAGAAGGCTGTTTTTGTAACTTGGTTGATATGATATTTGAAAGACAAGTTGCTGTCTAAAATACCTCCCAGGTCTTTTACCATTGAACTAGTGGTTACAGAACATCCGTCTAGTGGTCTGTGATGTCATCACTCTGAGGTAAAATATCTACAGTGAGGAAAATAAGTATTTGAACACCCTGCTATTTTGCAAGTTCTCCCACTTAGAAATCATGGAGGGGTCTGAAGTTGTCATCGTAGGTGCATGTCCACTGTGAGAGACATAATCTAAAAAAAAAATGCAGAAATCACAATATATGATTTTTTAACTATTTATTTGTATGATACAGCTGCAAATAAGTATTTGAACACCTGTCTATCAGCTAGAATTCTGACCCTCAAAGACCTGTTAGTCTGCCTTTAAAATGTCCACCTCCACTACATTTATTATCCTAAATTAGATGCACCTGTTTGAGGTCGTTAGCTGCATAAAGACACCTGTCCACCCCATACAATCAGTAAGAATCCAACTACTAACATGGCCAAGACCAAAGAGCTGTCCAAAGACACTAGATACATAATTGTACACCTCCACAAGGCTGGAAAGGGCTACGGGGAAATTGCCAAGCAGCTTGGTGAAAAAAGGTCCACTGTTGGAGCAATCATTAGAAAATGGAAGAAGCTAAACATGACTGTCAATCTCCCTCGGACTGGGGCTCCATGCAAGATCTCACCTCGTGGGGTCTCAATGATCCTAAGGAAGTTGAGAAATAAGCCCAGAACTACACGGGAGGAGCTGGTCAAAGACCTGAAAAGAGCTGGGACCACCGTTTTCAAGGTTACTGTTGGTAATACACTAAGACGTCATGGTTTGAAATCATGCATGGCACGGAAGGTTCCCCTGCTTAAACCAGCACATGTCCAGGCACGTCTTAAGTTTGCTAATGACCATTTGGATGATCCAGAGGAGTCATGGGAGAAAGTCATGTGGTCAGATGAGACCAAAATAGAACTTTTGTGTCATAATCTCACTAAACGTGTTTGGAGGAAGAAGAATGATGAGTACCATCCCAAGAACACCATCCCTACTGTGAAGCATGGGGGTGGTAGCATCATGCTTTGGGGGTGTTTTTCTGCACATGGGACGGGGCGACTGCACTGTATTAAGGAGAGGATGACCGGGGCCATGTATTGCGAGATTTTGGGGAACAACCTCCTTCCCTCAGTTAGAGCATTGAAGATGGGTCGAGGCTGGGTCTTCCAACATGACAATGACCCGAAGCACACAGCCAGGATAACCAACGATTGGCTCTGTAAAAAGCATATCAAGGTTCTGGCATGGCCTAGCCAGTCTCCAGACCTAAACCCAAAAGAGAATCTTTGGAGGGAGCTCAAACTCCGTGTTTCTCAGCGACAGGCCAGAAACCTGACTGATCTAGAGAAGATCTGTGTGGAGGAGTGGGCCAAAATCCCTCCTGCAGTGTGTGCAAACCTGGTGAAAAACTACATGAAACGTTTGACCTCTGTAATTGCACACAAAGGCTACTGTACCAAATATTAACATCGACTTTCTCAGGTGTTCAAATACTTATTTGCAGCTGTATCATACAAATAAATAGTTAAAAAATCATACATTGTGATTTCTGGATTTTATTTTTTAGATTCTCTAACCCTAACCCTAACCCTAGATTCTCTCACAGTGGACATGCACCTACGATGACAATTTTAGACCCCTTCATGATTTCTAAGTGGGAGAACTTGCAAAATAGCAGGGTGTTCAAATACTTATTTTCCTCACTGTATATCAGTGCTACATGGGATATTATTAAGTCCAATGTGTGATTAAAATGATGAGTTGGTCCGGTGATGTTTTGTTTAACCCTCAAAAGATTTAATAAGTCGAAAAATGATAATCCTAGGGAATCGTTCGCATCATCTATATGAATATTAAAATCTCCTACAAGCAGCACTTTATCAAAATTGATCAAGAGGTCTGAAAGAAAACAAGCAAATTCTTGAAGAAAATCAGCGTAGGGCCCTGGGGGTCTGTAGACGGTGACCAGAGCGAGTTTTCTATGCATGTCTGAAAGTACAATTTTACAAACGAACGCTTTATATGATATAAAACTGAATCCTAATCTGTGACTAACATTAAGAGAGGCACTATAAATTGTTGCTACACCCCCTCCACCACAAACAGTCTGACGGGGCTCATGCTTATAAACATATCCTGACGGTGTAGATTCTTTTAGACCCATATAATCACCTGGTTTAATCCAGAGTGCTGAGAGATTATTATCTGTGATCATCTCATTTACAATCAGTGCTTTGGGTGCAAGTGATCTAATGTTTAAAAGACCAAACTTTAGAACTTTGTTGTGTTATTTATGGATCTTGTGTATTTAATTTTTGGTTTTACTACACGAGGAATAGATACGGTTTCTTTAAACTGGGCTGTGTGCTCACTTGTAACTATTTGTTCTGTTGTATGCGTGTTCTCATAGTCATAAATTTCCTGATGTCTTACCAGTCAGATGGTGTGAAGTGTCCTAGAGATGTTATCTGATAGCACTGCTGCTCCAACTCTGCTGGGGTGCAGACCATCAGGGCGGAAGAACCTAGGACGCTCCCAAAAACAGTTCCAGTTATCAACAAAGAGAAGTTTATGTTCTCGACACCATGACTGTAACCATTCATATAGTGCTAAAAGTCTACTAAACTTCTCTGGCCCTCGCTGGTAAGTGGGAAGAGGTCCTGACAATATGATCCTCGTTGTGGGCGATGTGCTGCGGACCGTTTCCACCAGTATCCTGAAATCCCTCTTTAAGATCTCCGTTTGCCTCAGCCTCGTGTCGTTCCACCGACATGGAGAACAACCGCACCGAAGTTCTCGTTCAGGATCGCAGGTACCTGTGCAGCGACATCGAGAACATGAGCACCAGGAAAACATTTAGTGTGCACCTTACCTTTGGCTCCGGTAGCGCGAACATGCCGGACGATGGAATCGCCAAGAATCACGGTATCGCGTTCCGTCTTGCGGAGAGGGGCGAAGCGGTTCTCAGTTGGGATCTCGAAGGCCAGTAGTTGTGGGGGAGACGTCCGCTTCGCTGCTGCAGCATCCAGGGTCCGTGGTGCACCGGTGTCGCGTTGTAGGCGCACTGGATCTGGGCAGAGAAACACGCAGAGTTGAGGTGCTGGGAGCGTTAGGTTCAACCCGGGAATTTACCTGGGAAGAGTGCGTGTCCGCCCGGGATGTTTCCAGCACCGCTTTCCGCTCTTGCAGCTGGGCATGCTTTGCATGCAGCTCACGAATCTGTTTCTCCAAAACCTCCATCTCTAACTCCACCGTTTGCAACTTGAACGAGTCCTCACCTGTGCTCAATGGCAGACACACAGCCCTCATAGTGCTTATAATCACGAACAGAGTTAAGAGATATGAGAGACAGAGATATGAGATATGAGTGAGAGGTAATTAATATAGTCAACACTAGTGATAGTCGAGTTAACTAACTACAGGCACAAGTCAGGAAGACAAAAACAATTTAGAACTATTAAAAGAGGAAAAAAGGATAGGTAAATAGTAAAGTTTGTTTAAAAACGCTAAAAGAAATACAAACACAGAACTCGCGGCAAACAAGTCAAACACAGGAAGCTACGTCACCGGAAGTCCAACCAGAGATCCAATGGTGTCCTCCAACCTCTACCTTCAACCGGGCTGTCGTTCCTACTGCACACTTCACTGCTGTCACACTGTCCTCATACATGTCCTACACCACCCTCACATACTTCGCTGACACACCTGACTTCCTCATACAATACCACAACTCCTCTCTCCATTCTGTCGTACACTTTCTCTAAATCCACAAACACACAATGCAACTCCTTCTGACCTTCTCTATACTTCTCCATCAACATCCTCAAAGCAAATAATGCATCAGTGGTGCTCTTTCTCAGCATGAAACCATACTGTTGCTCACAGATGGTCACCACTCAGCCTGGCTTCCACTACTCTTTCCCATAACTTCATGGTGTGACTGATCAACTTAATTCCCCTGCAGGTCTGCTCATCTCCCTTATTCTTAAAGATCAGTACCAGCAAACTTCTTCTTTATTCCTCAGGCTTCCTCTGACCTTCCAAAATCTTGTTTGAACAACCTGGTTAAAAACTCTACTGCCATCTCTCCTAAATGTCTCCATGCTTCTACCAGTATATCATCTGGTCCAACCGACTTTCCACTCTTCATCCTCTTAATCGCTGCTCTCACTTCCTCCTTACTAATCCTATCCACTTCCTGCTTACCAAGTCCACACCATCCAACCTTCTCTCTCTCTCATTTTCCTCATTCATCAGCTGCACAAAATACTCCTCCATCTTCTCAACACACTCTCCTCACTAGTCAACACATTTCCAACTCCATCCTTTATTGCTCTAACTTGCAGTACATCCTTCCCAGCTCGGTTCCTCTGCCTGGCCAATCGCTACAAATCCTTTTCTCCTTCCTTAGTGTCCAACTTCTCTTACAGCTCCTCATATGCCTTTTTCTTTCACTTTCACCACATCCCTCTTTACCTGCTGCCGCATCTCCTTGTACTCCTGCCTACTTTTCTCATCACTCTGTCGATCCCAATTCTGTTTCGCCTTATGGTCTCCTGAACTTTCTCATTTCACCACCATGTCTCTTTGTCTTCCTTTCTATTTCCAGATGTCACACCAAGTACCTTTTTAGATGTCTGCCTTATCACATCTGCAGTAGTTGCTCAATCATCCAGCACCTCTTCACCACCATCGAGCCCCTGTCTGACCTCTTCCCTGAACCTCACACTACACTCTTCCTCCTTCAGTTTCCACCATCATATTCTTCTTTCAGTCCTCACTCTCCTCCTCTTCTTCTTCACCTCCAAAACCATCCTACAGATCACCATCCGATGCTGTCTAGCTACACTGTCCCCTGCCAACACCTTACAGTCTCCAATCTCCTTCAGGTTGCATCTCTTTCATAGAACATAGTCCACCTGTGTGAACTTTCCTCCACTCTTATACGTCACCCTATGATCCTCCTTTTTCTTAAAATACGTGTTCACCACTGCCATTTCCATCCTTTTAGCAAAATCTAAAAACCATCTGCTCTTCCACATTCCTCCCCTAAAGCCATACCTACCATCACCTCCTCATCACCTCTGTTCCCTTCACCCACATGCCCATTAAAGTCTGCCCCAATCACCAATCTTTTATTCCTAGGTTCACCTTCTACCACTTTATCCAACTCACTCCAGAATTTTTCCTTCTCCTCCATCTCACAACCCACTTGTGGAGCATAAGCACTGATGACATTTATCTTCACCACTTCAACTTCCAGCTTCACGTTTATCACCCTATCAGAAACTCTCTTCACCTCCACTACACTCCTACTGTACTCTTCCTTTAGAATCCCCCCTACACCATTTCTCTTTCCATCCACACTATGATAGAACAGTTTAAACACATCCAATGTTCCTGCTCTTACTCCCTTTCCACTTGGTCTTATAAACACACAACATATCTACCTTTCTCCTCTCCATCATATCAGCTCCCTCTCTCCCTTTACCAGTCATAGTACCAACATTTAAAGTACCAACCCGAACCTCCACTCTCATCCACTTCTCCTTTCCCTGCTGTCTCTGTCTCTGTGTCTTTCGAGTTCACAATCCCGGTTTCACGGCACACACTTCCGGTTTTGCAACGTTCACTTCCAGGTCGGCGGACATTTTTGGGTTTTCACGCGCAGCCCAGTATTTAAGGACTCTAAGAACTTTCCCTCTCTTTTGGATTATCTCTTTGGTCTCCTCAGATTGTTGCTGAGATTCTCCGGCCCTTTTTCCCTATTTGCTTATTATCAAAATGATGATTAAAGTCACCAACAATTAATGCTTTGTGTAAACAATGTAGTTTGATTTTGGATGAAAGCCGCAAATTCTACATGAAAATCAGAGTCTTGCCCCTGGAGGTCTATAAATAATAATTAATGGAAATGACTGACAAAACCTGCTTTTGGACACTGAATATTTTATTTTGGTGATCTGCTTTCCTGTGACACGCATTTTTAATGGCCACATCTGTACATTTTTTTATCAGGGTTCTGGAGAAAAGTCTTATTTCACTGTGGTTGGAACAATCTGCGGGTCACGTGCGTGCCAAAGTGTGGGTTGTGATCTGCACAGATCGGATGTGGATCAACTGCGATGTTGTTGGATGTGTGTGTTTGTGTGTGTGCGTGTGCGTGCGTTCATTTGGAGCTGAGGAGGACGATCTGCAGCAGAAAGGCGAAGATAATAACGATGTCTGTGCAGAAATACAGAGCTCCGAACATGTACTCTCTCTGAAATCGGTCATAATGTCGCTTACTTGTCAGCAAATGAGTTTTGATTACCTGGACCTACACACACACACACACACACACACACACACACACACACACACACACATTCTCATTAGCTGTGCATTTTAAGTTTTTTTTTTTTTACTTTACATTTACTCACAATGGTTTTTGGCGTTACCATTAAAGATTCAGTAAAACTGAAAACAGTAGTAATAGTGTAAGTAACACACACACACAAACAAACACACACACACACACACACTGAGAGTCAGTGATAAAGAACTCACCACAGTGTAAAACCAGACCCAGAAAAATGAGTACAGGATGGGGTACTGCTTAACCTAAACATGGGAAAGAGGAAATACACTATGTTACTGTGTTTCAATGAGTGTGCGTCACAGAGCATACATTTTATAGTGTATGACACAGTGTGTGTGTGTGTGTGTGTGTGTGTGTTACAGTGTATATATGTTTGTTATGGTGTGTTACACTGTGTATGTGTGTTGCAGTGTAGATGTTTGTTACAGTGTGCATATGTGTGAGTGTGTGTTAAGAAGCGTTATTACTTACAGGGTGAAGGAAGAAGATGATAAGTGTGGGGATGACTGTTATAAAAGTCTCAATGCCCAGAACATAAAAAAAACCAATAAAGGAGGGGAAGCCCACCTAAACTCACACACACACACACACACACACACAGAGTTGTGCAGTCAGATGTCTGATTCAGACAGGTGGTCATTGTAAGGTGAGAAAAATGGTGTGTTTTCAGAGCCCCTGTCTAGTCTTTACCTTGGTCTGGAAACTGAACACTAGAATGGTCACACACACCACCAACATCATTAGCAGATAATAAACCACAAGGTTCGTCTCATAATAACTAAAAGCAAAGAAACAGGAGGGTGAGGTTTAATACACGTTACACTGCTCATTAACACCAGCATCAAATTCAGTTGCTGTATACAGGAGGAAGACAGCAGGAGGAAGACAGCAGGAGGAAGACAGCAGGAGGATGGTATGAGTAAAGAAAGAGTACAGTATGAGATCAGTATGAGTGCTTTACTATGAAAGTACTCATACACCGATTGCGTGTGTGTGTGTGTGTGTGTGTGTGTGTGTGTGTGTGTGTGTGTGTGTGTAACCTTGACATTGTTCCAGCCGTAAAGGACATGGTGAGAGTCTGTGGGAGAGGGAAGTGAAATTAGCCGTGTACATTTCATCCCCTACACTCGTTTATCAGAGAAGACGAGATTGACACAGTTATAAATATTTTGGCTAAAACATTGTGGATTCTGGGGTATTTTATATACTTACAAATATGAACAGGAGAATCAGGTTCACAGGAAATTGTCTCCTGTGATAGAAATCAGAATCAGAATCAGAAATAACTTTACTACCAAGCATGCTTACACACACACACACACACACACACACACACACACACACAAGGAATTGGCGTCAGGAGCTTCCAGTGCAGGAGAAGTACAGACAGTGTAAAAGAGTAGAAAAACACACAATTAAATAATTTAATATATACAGAGTAAAAATATTGTTTAAATGAATGTACAGATGTTATTCACAAGTGTACAGTGTACAAATGGATCATTTGAGTTCTAGGTATAAATAAGGGGGGGTCAACCCTGGGCGCCGGTGCTCATAGTGAAAGACCTGGATGTGAGTTTGCCCAGCTTTACTGGTCAGGAATGATGGTTTAAAAGGCCGAACTGAAGTCTACAAACAATATCCTTGCGTAGGTCCCAGCTCTGTCAAGATGTCCGATGCTGACTGCATCATCTGCAGTTTGCTCTGTAGGCAAACTGAAGGGAATCCAGCAGAGGTCCAGTGATGTCCCTCAGGTAGGCCAGGACCAGTCTTTCAAATGACTTTATGATCACAGACGTGAAAGCAACAGGTCTGTAATTGTTAAAACCAGTGATTTGAGGTTTTTTTGGTGACCGGAATGATCGTGAAACATTTGAAGCAGCAGAGAACTACACACAGCTCCAGTGATCTGTTAAAGATCTGAGTGAAGATGGAAGCCAGTTGGTCAGCACAGACTTTTAGGCAGGCAGGTGAAACATCATCTGGGCCAGAAGCTTTCCTAGTCGTCTGTCTTCTGACTTGTTTCACATCCTCTACACATACCTTAAGAAACTTCTACTAGTAGAAACACAGTTACACTGAGTGTTTTAGTGCACACATTACTAAACACAGCAGATTACAGAATCTACTCACCACTCTTTTCTACAGAAATCCACGATGAGGTATGTTAGTAAAAAAACACAGCTGTGGAGAGAAACACCACCTTCATCATCATCATCAGGTTCTGGTTTTATTTTGTGTTTGTAATTAATAGGGATAAATAACCAGAACTCACAGAGACGACCCGTAAAGCACAGGATTCTGGATGATGAAGAGATGCACTGGATGACTGTAGGACATAAACACATGTGTCATGTGTGTGTGTGTGTGTGTGTGTGTGTGTGTGTGTGTGTGTGTGTGTGTGTTTATTCTGTAAATTAATGACACTCACACGAACGTGAACACCGCTACGATTGAGGTTGTCACTAACAGCTGCAACGCCAGAATCAGAAAAACCTGCAACACGACGAAAAACAGCATCTTATAGAATAATGTACACGCTGTGGACAAAAGTATTGGGACACCCGACTTTTCCAGACGTATGAGTTTCTTCTCCAAACTGTTCTCACAAAGTCTGAGGTACACAACTGTATGGGACGTCTTTTTTTTTCTTCACTTGAACCAGGAGACCAAAACCTGTTCCAGCATGACAATGTTCCTGTGCACAAAGCAGCTTCATGAAGATCTGCTTCAGATGGGTTGGAGTGGAAGATCTCCTGCTACAGAGCTCCAACCCTATTGAACACCTTTTGGATGAATGTAAACACTGACTGCACCCCAGGAAAATTCCACAAAATCTAGTGGAACATCTTCCCAGAAGAGTGGAGGTTATTATTAGAACAGGAAATGGAGACTAAATGGAATGTTCCAAACAATTCACATAGCAATCGTATGGTCAGGTGTCCACATACTTTTGGCTCTATAGTGTATCTGAATACATTCTAAATCCTTATTAGAACATTTCCTCAGTACAAAATCACACGTCTCACCTTTCTGATGAACGCATGGCGAATAATTTTATTTTCCCACAATTCACTGGGGTCAAAGTCATCTATGTCTCTAAGGACGTGTAGGTGGGAAGTATAACAGTGGATGTTCCTGGCGGTGGAACTCCTGCTCCTGCTTCAGCTCCTGCTCCTGCTCCTGCTTCAGCTCCAGGCATCTCATGTGTGGTGTAGGTGTGAGGGGGGGGAGGAGAACTGCCCCCCTGAGGTTGGGACTCTTCATAAGACGGAGGGAGTTCAGACTTAAACATGATGATGATGATGCTGTGAAATAGAAAACATACTTTCAGAACCTTAATCTATCTATCTATCTATCTATCTATCTATCTATCTATCTATCTATCTATCTATCTATCTATCTATCTATCTATCTATCTATCAGTTGCCATGGCTACTAAAACAGTTTTAAACAGCTAATATGTTACAGCATGTGTCCTCATTCCAAACTCCAGCCTCTTCCTTATACATGTGCACTACTTAACACCCTGAATAGTGCACTTCATATCCAACATCAATGTGTTTCAAATTCAGCCTGTAATTCACTCACTAACTGCTTCAATTATTATTATTATTTTCATTCACACACAAATGTTACATGTTTTCATGAGTTTCTTGTAAAAGTTTTGCAAATTTTACTGAAAATCAAATGTTCAGATTTCATAAATCTATTAAATTGTGTAATATATTAGAAATAATTTTATTCTGTTAAGATTATAAAAAATAATATAATATATAAATAATTATAAGTAATAAATAAATAAAAAGTCTTAATTTTTCATCTGCGTTTGTGATTTTTGCATAAACTCCGCCCCTTTGTGAAGCCCAACCTACTCGCGGTCTAAGCCCCTCCCACTTTCATCCCGCTGCGCGCACGTTGGTCACTAGGCAACATGGACGCGCGCGCGCACACAGAGTGGAAGTTAGAAGAGTAAAATGTGATGAATGCAGGAAGAAGCTTCTTCATTTATTACAGCATTTTGATGATTGATAAAAGCAGCAGCAGCACAGAGTCGAGAACTGCAGGACTTCCACTACAAGGATCCAGTGAGCAAACTGAAAGCTAATGCTCCCATGTTTTCCGATTGACCAATTTCACTACGAATTCCCCAAATAAAATGCGTTAAAGCTGATAAATATGTGCTTTGAGATGTTTGTTCTCTTCATTAGCAGAATGTTCACATGTTTAAGAGTCATTACAGCTGCATCAAAGAATGTTGGAGATGTTTGAAAGAGTTTTGTTGTGTGGGTAAAATGTGCGCACCTTCTCTTATCTCAAACAGCGCAGACTGAGAGCTGTGTAGTGATGATGCAGTCTAATAGCCTTTTTATCAATCACACAACCTGTGACGTCTTTAGTGGGCGGGGCTTAAGTGGAGACATAAACAGATCAACGATGACGTCACTAACTCCTGCTATGAAGTTTTGTATGAAAGAAAGAAAGAAATGAAGAAAGCCAGGAAATCTGTATTGTTCAGTGAGTACATTAATTATTAGAGAGCACCGGCAGTAGTGAGGAGAGAGGTAAGAAAAGCAAAAAGAAATTATTGGAGAGATTTTTGTAATAGAATAGGAGAAGATATTAAAATAAGTGAAATTTGGAATATGATTAGGAAGATGGAGGGATTCTGAGAAGTAGCACTATACCAGTATTAGTGAGTGATGGGAAAATAGCAATAAAAGATAGCGATAAAGCAGAGATGTTAGGAGAGACTTTCGTAAAGGTGTATAGTAGTGATAATCTGTCAGAGAGTATGAGGAGGTATAGGGAACAGACAGGTAGGGAGAAGCCTCATATATATATGAAAAGAAGAACTCACTCATCAGGAAGTCTTCTAGACACAGAGTTTAATTTATACGAGTTAAAGAGAGCACTTGTGGGGATTAAGCGTACGTCTCCAGGCAAGGACGACATACTGTATGCTATGAGATGATAACACATTTATCAGACGTATCCTTGAGTATGATTCTTAGACGTTTTAACAAAATATGTGAATCAGGGAATCTGCCTGCAGAATGGAAGCACGGGGTATTAGTGCCTACAGCCAAACCAGGGAAAGACCACTCTCAACCAATTAACTATAGACCTATTGCGCTGACGTCTAATCTGCGTAAAGTTATGGAACGAATGGTTATGAATAGATTGACTTACGTAATTGAAAGCAGAAACATCTTTTCGGTAAGTCAGAGAAGATTTAGAAAAGGGAGAAATACGATGGATTCAATATTGTGTTTGGAATCTGAAATTCAAAAGGCTCCAATGAATAAAGAAGTGTTAGGGTTAGGGTTAGGGTTAGGGTTTCGACGTAGAAAAAGCATATGATATGCTGTGGAAAGAAGGGCTCCTGATGAAAGTTTGAACATTGAAGGAAGGATGTATAACTGGATTAAGAGTTTCTTATTTGGAAGAACGATTCAAGTAAGTGTAGGAACCTCGTTATCTCAGACCCTTCCAATTGAGAATGGAATTCCCCAGGGAAGTGTGAGCAGCCCTATTCTTTTTAATCTAAAGATTAATGATATTTATCATCAGTGTTGGGGGAAACACGTTACAAGCAACGTGCGATACGTAATTTTATAACTTTTCTGGAGTAACGAGTAAAGTAGCGCGTTACTTTATACATTTACACATTAATATCTGAGTTACTTAAAAAAAAAGTAATGCGAGTTACTTTTCAGTTAAATTATTTTGCATAAAAAAATAAACACTGAATTAAAATGAACGTAGTCACGTAGAATCGCGCACTCACACGTGCGAGCCGCGGGAACAGAAGCTGGTCAGAAGCGGAGATGGCAAACCAGAGCATTACATCACTGTGATGGAAGTGTTCTTATTATAGTGAAATAGTGGAGGAAAAGGAGAAAGGAATAATGGTGAAGTGTAGATTATGTGTTGGTGAAAAGCTCCTGTTAACTGCAAAAAATACCACTTCAAAAAAAACAAACATCTGCATGCAAAGCACAGCACTACAGATGTGTGTGTGTGTGTGTGTGTGTGTGTGTATAATGTTGAATATATGAAAATGGAGACAGAAATATAGAAAACTTTTGCCGACTTTCCACCACTGCAGATCTACTGACTGCTCAGAATAAAAGTTTTCCGTGGGAGACACATGTACGATGCCATCGCAGCAGAGAAAGAGAGAGAGAGAGAGAGACAGAGAGAGAGAGAGAGAGAGAGAGAGAGAGAGAGAGAGCAAAAGAGCAAATTCACAGCTCATTTGCTCTTTGTGGGAAGATAAACTGCCACGGTCACTGATAAAAGCGTGAACTTTGTAAAAGTGTTCAGAATGTTTGAAGCTGATGATGAAGAATGATGTAGATGAGAACGAGGTCATATTTACGGAATTGCACGATGTTTTATGAGATGACAGTGAGAGGTATGTTCACCCTCCACATCACCGGTGTGCAGCCCACACATGTCTTTTGCCCTAATATAACTTATTTCTTAATGGCAATGATCTATATTACACCTGTTACACCTGTAAGGCGTGAAAGAGATACAAGTAACGCAAAAGTAATATAACACGTTACTTTCCATAAAAAGTAACTAAGTAACGTAATTAGTTACTTTTTTGGGGAGAAACTTAATATTGTAATGCGTTACTTTAAAAGTAACGTTCCCCAACACTGACCACCATCATCAAGTTTGCTGACGAAACTGTTGTGGTGGGCCTGATCTCCAACAAGGATGAGACGGCCTACCTACAGGAAATTAAACACCTGGAAAATGGTGCCAGGAGAACAACCTTCTCCTGCACACGGTCACTTTAAGGACAATCATGTCACTCACCTTAAATTTTACTGTTTTACTGTCCTACACATCCTTGTATATACACATTTTTCTCACATAAATCTTCATATATTTTATAGTTTATACTTTTTATTTATCCTCCTTCTTTTTTGTTTCTCGGTTTATGTTCCCTCATTCTATTCCCTCATGCTGGACCTTCGTAAAAAAGCATTTCACTGCATGTCGTTGTCAGGGTTTCCCCTGCCACGTCCCTCGGTAGCAGTCACACTGCCTCATTATCCCGTGCCTGCCTTGAATACCGACAGCTGTGGCTCATTAAGGATTAGACAATATAAACTCACGTTCTCGAGTCACAGGCTGCCGGTTCTTGAATGTCATGCTGGTGATTCCCGTAGCTGCTCGACCGCCAGCATTCCCTGCTGGTTCAGTTTCCGAACACGTTCCGTGTTGGACTACTCTTTGCCGTTGGAGGTTTACTTTCGTTTTGCTTTCCGTTGGACATTAACTTGCATTGTGGATTACTCGTCTCGAGCGGATATCTTTATTTGTTTTTCTTCTCGGCTTGTTTTAATAAAGACAATGATTTAGTTATTTCCGTGTCATTGGCCGACAGTCATACTCTGTATGTATGTATATGTGACAAATAAATTTTGATTTGATTTTGCTTTGATAACGCTGTCACGATTCAAAACCCTAAGTCTGACACATAAAGCCCAATTAATTACTGGCCCCTTGCACAGACATACAATGCCAGCACACCTGTTCAGTCATTCTTCCAAAGAGAATCTGAAATGAGTGACTTGGCAAGGTTTCTTGCCTGCGGTGAACTCGTCTAATCCAGGCTCACAAACTTCGACGACCACCCATAAATCTACTGGGCATGAAAGTCCTCCTTTTTAAATGCTACATGTGGACTCATACTCACTTCCTAACAGTTGGATCTTCTGATTAATAGGGTGGGCAGTAAGTCATCAGAATATGGCAGACGCATCAGGTCAGTGTATATAAGGGATCCTGACATTGGACTTAAAATGACCGTTTAGAAGAGATGTATGTATCCCCAGCGGTGGTTGAGAAAGCTTTTTTTGACAAAACTGAGAAATTCCCAAAAATCAGTAAGCAAGATCTTCTAAAATTACAAGAGCTCAGAGATCTGCTGTGTGAGATTCAGTCAGCTAAAGCTGAAGGCTACTTGTCAGGACTTTCTTACCTGGACACATCCAGAGGTGTCAATCTGATCGTGAAGAAACTACCTGACCACCTGCAAGAAAAATTGATTTATCAAGGTTCAGAGTACAAAACAAAATACAATGTTACCTTACCTCTATTTTCCTTTTTTACTGATTTTGTCTGTCAGGATGCACGTGTTTCAAAAGATCCAAGTTTTAGAATTCTTCCATTAGTGGTCGCAACAGCGGATCATCCGTATTCGTGATCTGCATGTTCGATTTGGCATATGTTTTTATGCTGGATGCCCTTACTAACACAACCGTCCCCATTTATCCGGGCTTGGGACAGGTACTAAGAGTGCACTTGTGCACCCATAATGGCTGGGTTTGGTTCCCTGACCAGGAATCGAACCCGGGACGCGGCGGTGAGAGCGCCGAATCCTCCCTAGACCACTAGGGAGCCTCTATTAGTCCTAGTTTACTGTAAATAATTAATAGCAGTTTAAACAGTGGAATAGTCCCATCCTATTTTAAACATGGCACTGTACAGCCACTACTCAAAAAACTAATCTTGATCCAACAGGTTTAAATAATTTCCACCCCACTTCAAAATTACCGTTTTTATCAAATCTTTTGGAGAAGGTTGTGTTTAATCAGCATTTTTCTACAGAAAAATATAAATTTGGATAAATATCAGTCTGGCTTCAGACCCCAACACAGTACAGAATCTGCATTGCTAAAAGTTTTAAATGACATTGTTGATTCTGGCAATTGTGGGGTTTTAATTCTGCTGGACCTTAGTGCGGCATTTGACACTCTCGATCATGGTATTCTTTTAAACCGCTTAAAGCAAATTGGGATTCAAGGATGTGTTTTAGATTGGTTTGTATCCTATTTAAAGGATCAAACCTTCTCTGTAGAGACTGGCAAATATTTATCATCTTGTGTACCAGTTTTGTATGGGGTTCCACAGGGCTCAATTTTGGGTCCTGTTCTATTTTCTTTATACATGCTTCCTTTCTATGCTATATTTATGAAGCATAATGTTTCATACCACTGTTACGCAGATGATACTCCGTTTTATGTTCCTTTGCACCCAAAAGATGTCTTCAGTTTACAGTGTCTGTTTGATTGTCTGAGAGATGTTAAAGAGTGGATGTCTGCCAACTTTCTTCAGTAAAATGAGTCTAAGACTGGGGTCTTTAGCTCCCCTGCTTCTACAGAGGTTGTGGCTAGTAAACTGGAACCTCTATCTGATAATCTTCATTCAGATGTCAGAAACTTTTGATAAACAGATCAATGCTCTGGTTATATTAGAGACTCAAAGCACTTTTGTACGTCGCTCTGGATAAGGGAGTCTGCTAAATGCCGCAAATGTAAATGGTTAGAAGTTGTTTTTATCATCTAAAGAATATTGCAAATATGAAGTCATTCTTAACATCAAGAGACATGGAGACTGTAATACATGCTTTTATTTCATCCAGATTAGATTATTGTAATGTACTGTACTTGGGTGTTTCACAGTCTCTATTGTCTCATCTTCAACTTGTCCAAAATGCTGCCGCTCAATTGTTAACTGGAATAATGAGGGGTAACATATTTCACCAGTGTTGATCTGTCTTCACTGGCTCCCAGTTAAATACCGTATTCATTTTAACACTGTTGTTTGTTTATAAGGGTTTCCATGGACTGGCTCCATCCTATATTTCCGATCTCCTCCTGTTCCAGTGTGATGCCTCTAGGGAACTTCTTTCAACTAGTAGTCTTCAATTGACTTTTCAAAACTAAACTCCATCAGCATGTGGACTTTGCAACGAGAGGAGCGAACACGCTGGATCTTGTTTACACAAACATACCCGGCGCGTATCGTGCAGAGACCTGCCCCATCTCGGCTACTCAGACCACATCTCTGTTATGCTAATTCCAGCATACAGACCACTAGTCAGATGCTCTAAGCTGGTTCTGAAGCAAGTGAAAACCTGGCCAGCAGGAGCTACTTCTGCTCTTCAAGACTGTTTTGAGTGCACTGACTGGGACATGTTTAGAGAGGCTGCAAACGGCGATTCCATCAACTTGGAGGAGTACACTTCAACAGTGACCAGCTACATCAGCAAGTACGCTGATGATGTGACCATTTTCAAAACCATCACTACACGCTCCAACCAGAAGCCGTGGATGACTGCAAATGTGCGTGTGCTGCTGAAACAAAGAGACTCTGCCATCAGAACAGGAGACAAGACAGCGTTAAAAACATAAAGGGCCAAACTGTACGTGCCATCAGAGAGGCAAAGCGCGCACACGCAATGAAAATTATCAACCACTTCCAGGACAGCAGAAACACCCGGCGAATGTGGCAGGGCATCCAGGCGATCACAGACTACAAGGCAACATCACCTGCTTGTGACCGTAAAGCCTCCCTACCAGATGCGCTAAATGACTTCTACGCCCGGTTTGAGGTACAGATCAAGGCGAGGAAGACCACCACTCCTCCCAGTGACCAGGTGCTCTGTCTAACCACAGCTGAAGTGAGGAAAACTCTATGCAGTTTTAACCCACGGAAATCTGCTGGACCTGACAATACTACTGGCAGAGTGCTTAGTCAATGTGCAGAACAGCTAGCAGATGTCTTTACAGACATCTTCAACATCACCCTGAGCAGCAACTTTGTTCCTACGTGCAAGACAATGACCATTGTTTCCATGCCAAAAAAGTCTACTGTCTCCTGCCTCAGTTAAGGCAAATTAAGACCCAGCTTCACCCTCCCTGGACCCCATTCAGTTTGCATATTATCGAAACCGTTCCACGGACAACTCTCCATTTGGCCCTCACCCACCTGGACAACAAGGACTCATATGTACGAATGCTCTTCATAGACTTCAGCTCAGCATTCAAGACAATTATCCCTTAGCACCTGATTAAAAAGTTAAGCCTCCTGGGCCTGAACACCTCCATCTGCAACTGAATCCTGGACTTCCTGACTGGGAGAACTCAGTCAGTCCGGATCGGGAACAGCATCTCCAGCACCACCACACTGGGCACTGGGGCAGCTCAGGGCTGTGTGCTCATTCCACTGCTGTTCACTCTGCTGACTCACAACTGTGTAGCTATGCACAGCTCGAACCACATCGTCAAGTTTGCCGATGTCACGACCGTGGTGGGTCACGCAACACCAGCTCCATGAAACACACCAGCTCCAAGAAAGCCCAGCAGCATCTCAACTTCCTGAGAAGGTCTCCCTTTCCCCATCCTGACCATGTTCTACAGAGAGACCATTGAGAGCATCCTGAGAAGCTGCATCACTGTCCGTGTTCACTGTCCGTGTCCATGTGTTCACCGACGCTCCGTATAAACCCGCCCCACTTAGCCCTGTCACCGGAGAAGCGAGCCGGGAAATCCATGACATCATCACGGGGGCGTGGCGCTGCCAAGCATGATCCGCGTGAAACGGCAGCCGGACTTCCAGGTTTTCCCCAAGGTGGAGCTTGGCTGCCGCTTTATCGCGGCAGAGCGAATCCTACCTCCGAGGTTTGGTTCGGCTTGGGACCATGACGGTAATCCGATCATTTTCCTTCCCTATTTATTTATTTTTTGTGTATTCCTTTTCAGGGGTTCGTTATTGTGTCAGGGTGCGAGTGAAACGGGAGGCGGAAGCAGGGTGGAGTGATGATGAGCTTCAGGTGTGCATAGTTATGCCTGGAGCTCCAGAAAGAGCGGAGGCATGAGTGACAATGAGCTCCAGGTGTGCATGGTTATGCCGGGAGCTCCAGGGAGAGCGGAGGCATAGAGAGCCACCAAAGGGGGCGTGGCAGGTGGATCCCTGACAGTGAGACAGAGTGCTGAGGTCTGTGATGATCTTATTTACAATGAGTGCTTTGGGTGCAAGTGATCTAATGTTTAAAAGACCAAACTTTAGAACTTTTTGTGTTTGCTTCTCTGGCTTTTTCTAGTTTTAACTGCAAATGATTATTTCTGGATATTTTGTATTTATTTCTTGATTTAATTTTTCATTCTGCAGGCGCTATTAGCGACCTGCAGAATGTTCACCCCGACGTATTGTTTATTATCGCCAGATATTTCAACCATGTGAATCTCAGGACTGTACTCCCTAAACTCCATCAGCATGTGGACTTTGCAACGAGAGGAGCGAACACGCTGGATCTTGTTTACAAAAACATTCCCGGCGCGTATCGTGCGGAGCCCCGCCCCCCTCTCGGATACTCAGACCACTGCTCTGTTATGTTAACTCCAGCATACAGAACGCACGTCAGATGCTCTTAACTGGTTCTGAAACAGGTGAAAACCTGGCCAAAGGGAGCTACTTCTGCTCTTCGCTCCAACAGCGATTCCATCAACTTGGAGGAGTACACATCAGTAGTGACTAGCTACATCAGCAAATGCGTTGATGATGTGACCATCTCCAAGACCATCACTACACGCTCCAACCAGAAGCCATGGATGACTGCAAATGTGCGTGTGCTGCTGAAACAAAGAGACTCTGCTTTCAGAACAGGGGACAATACGGCCTTAAGAACAGCAAGGGCCAAACTGTCTCGTGCCATCAGAGAGGCGAAGCGCATTAGCAAAGAAAATTAACGATTACTTCCAGGACAGCGAGGACACTCGGCACATGTGGCAGGGTATCCAGGCGATCACGAACTACAAGACATCACCTGCTTGTGACCGTTATGCCTCCCTTCCAGATGTGCTGAACGACTTCTACGCCCGGTTTAAAGTACAGAACAACGTGAAGGCGAGGAAGACCACCCCTCCTTCCAGGTGCTCTGTCTAACCACAGCTGAAGTGAGGAAAACTCTATGCTAACCCAAGGAAGTCTGTTGGACCTGACAACATTCCTGGCAGAGTGCTTAGGGAATGTGCAGAACAGCTAGCAGATGTCTTCACTGACATCTTCAACATCTCCCTGAGCAGCAACGTTGTTCCCACATGCTTCAAGACAACGACCGTTGTTCCCGTGCCAAAGAAGTCTACCATATTCTGCCTCAATGACTATCGTCCTGTCGCGCTCACACCCATCGTGATAAAGTGCTTTGAAAGGCTCGTCATGAGGCACATTAAGACTCAGCTCCCACCCTCCCTGGACCCCGTGCAGTTTGCAACACAATCATTCCTCAGCACCTGATTGAGAAGTTGAGCCTACTGGGCCTGAACACCCCCTCTGTAACTGGATTCTGGACTTCCTGACTGGGAGAACTCAGTCAGTCCGGATCGGGAACAGCATCTCCAGCACCACCACACTGAGCACTGGGGCCCCTCAGGGCTGCGTGCTCAGCCCACTGCTGTTCACTCTGCCGACTCACGACTGTGTAGCTATGCACAGCTCGAATCATATCATCAAGTTTGCTGATGACACGACTGTGGTGAGTTTAATCAGCAAGAACGACGAGTCAGCATACAGAGAGGAGGTGAACGGTTAACTGCCTCTTGTGGAGCAAATAACCTGACTCTGAACATCGACAAAATGAAAGAGATGGTTGTGGACTTCAGGAGAGCACAAAGCGACCAATCTCCACTGATTATTGATGGATCCTCAGTGAAGATCGTCAAGAGCACCAAATTCCTTGGTGTTCATCTGGTGGACAACCTCACCTGGTCACTCAACACCAGCTCCATCACCAAGAAAGCCCAGCAGAGTCTCTAATTCCTGAGAAGGCTGAGGAAAGACCATTCCTTCCCCCCCATCCTGACCATGTTCTACAGAGGGACCATTGAGAGCATATTGAGCAGCTGCATCACTGCCTGGTTTGGGAACTGCACCGTCTTGGACCGCAAGACCCTACTGAGGATAGTGAGGACAGCTGAGAAGATCATCTGAGTCTCTCTCCCTCTATCATGGACATTTACACCACACGCTGCATCTGCAAAGCAAACAGCATTGTGGACGACCACACACACCCGTCACACACACACTCCTTACACACCTGTCACACACACTTTTCAAACTCCTGCCATCAGGAAAACAGTTCCGAAGCATTTGGGCCGCCACATCAAGACTGTGCAACAGTTTTTCCCACAATCATTCAGGCTCCTCAATACACAGAACTGAAAGGGAACTCACAAACACACACACACACTGTATTACTGTTTACATGCTGTATTTTGCACCTCTTGACTGCTGCTCTTTTTTCTTTTTTTTTGCACTACATTGTGTCTGCTTATATTCACTCCCAGGTATAGTTTTTACAGTTCTCCTCACACAGTACTGTATAATCAAAGTATACAGTAGGTTTACTGGTTGGCGCTATCTTGGTTTTGTGTCTTGTCTTGTGTTGTCTGTCTGCACTATCTGTCTGTTCTGTTTTTTGAACCAGAAGGTAACACTGAACATGAGGATCTCTGGGATAAGAGACGACCCACCACACCACCGTCAACAAACCTGAGTGAACATGTGAGGGTGAGGAGACGACAGCATACAAATATCCCAGTTCACCAAACACTCTATATCCATGATCCCTCCAGATCTGCTCCTTTACCTCAGAAAAATCTACTGATTAAAGGCTTGACTAAATAAATATGTTTTTAGTCTCAACTTGAACACTGAGACTGTGTCTGAGTCCCGAACACTGATTGGAAGGTTGTTCCATAACTGTGGGGTTTAAAAGAGAAACATCTGCCCCCTGCTGTAGTCTTCATTATTTGAGGTACCAACAAATAATAATAATAATAATAAAAATAATATGTTTAATTTATATAGCGCCTTTCCCAAGCTCAAGGACACTTTACAAGGTACAGTAACAAATAGCCTGCGACTTTTGCAGCGTGAGACCTTTAAGTGCTTTATTCGTCAGTAGTAGTATTTTATAATCAGTGTGAGATGTAATTGGGAGCATTGTAGATGATTAAAACAGGGGTGATGTGATCATATTTCCTTGATCTAGTAAGGACTCTTGCTGCTGCATTCTGAACTAACTGAAGCTTATTTCTGCACTTAGTCCAACACCCAGACAGTAAAGAGTTACAGTAGTCTAAACTAGATGTTACAAAAGCATGAACTAGTTTTTCTGCATCCTGTAACGACATCATATTTCTAATTTTAGCAATATTTCTAAGGTGAAAGAAGGAGATCCTGGTAATATTATTCACGTGAGACTCAAAGGAAAGACTCAGGTCAATAATCACGCCAAGGTCTTTGACTGCTGTACACACTGAAACAGAAACACCATCCAGAGATGCTATGGAATTGCAAAGTTTACTTCTAGCTGCATGTGGTCCTAGTAAAAGTACTTCCGTCTTATCTGAGTTGAGCAGAAAAAAGTTATCAAGCATCCACTGTCTAATGTCCTTTACACACTCCTCAACATTGTTAAGCTGATCTCTCTCATCTGGCTTAATTTCACCCAGAGGCAGCAGATATAAAGAGAAAAGCAGTGGGCCTAAGACAGATCCTTGCGGAACACCAAACTTTACCTCAGAGAGTGTGGAGACCTCACCATTTACATCAACAAACTGATAGCGATCAGTCAAATAAGACTGGAAAGAGCTTTTCCCTTTATTCCAACAACATTCTCCAGTTTTTAAGTAGGAGATTATAATCAATGGTGTGAAAAGCTGCACTGAGGTAAAGCAAAACAAGTAAAGAGACAAAACCCTGATTAAAGGACAATAACAGTAATTTACCACTTTAACTAGCGCCGTCTCTGTGCTATGATGAGGCCAAAATCCTGACTGATACATTTCATAGATGTTATTCCTCAGTAGATGTGAGCAGAACTGCTGTGCTACAACCTTTTCTAGAATCTTGGAGATAAAGAGGAGGTTTGATTTTGGACTAGTGTAGTTGGACAGAATTCATTCCTAAAAATCATTACTACCTATTGATGATGCAGTGCTTTTATTTCTGTTCATTTTGCTGCAGTACAGAATAAAAATCTAGGATTCTGCTAGTTATTTTCTATGAGGGTGGAGAAATATGCTGATCAGCAGCACTAAGAAATTTTCTATAATTTTGGAGATTCTCCTTCCATGCTATTTGAAATTTGACTCCAGGAGTGACGTCAGTTCCTGTTTCCTGTTGCTGAACTGTTCACCATAAATTTTGTTTGTATCAGCGTTTTAAATTTTTATAGTTCGTTTTTTCTCGCTTTAAAATATCAAAATATCGTGTTGATCTCCTCCATCCTTCACTTTCCGTTGGCTCCGTCTCGACTATTTATGCTGTCGGAAGAGTGCTTTTTTCCCTGTTTGAGGGTTTGAAAGCAGTGAGTGGAGGACATTCACCAGAACTACGAACACACACTACAGTAATCACATTAAGGGTACGTAATTTCTCTATTATGGCGAACATCCAGTTCACTCAGTGTGTGAAGTGTGACATGTTTAGTCAGTCTTTCTCCGTTGTTAGCGATAATTTTATCTGTGAGAAGTATAAGCTAGTTTGCTCTTTGACGGAGAAGATCTTAGCATTAGAGGAGCGCATCCAGAGTCTAGAGAGAAGTAGTTAGTGTGAGAGCAGTCCAGGTTCTGCAGGGGAAAGTCTGGATGCCCTAGGTGAAGGTAATATTCCCCCGACTCCGGCATTAGAGCCCTCGCAGCGGGCGAATGGGTGACGACTGGCGGCATACTCAAAGCCAAAGCTAACGCTAAGGCTTGCCCACGGGAGCACCATTCCTCTCCGCCGCGTGTCCAACAGGTTTGCTCTCCTCAGTGAAGCACCCGCTGAGAAACCTGAAAGAGCTCTGGTTTTAGGAGACTCCATTCTGAGGCACGTGAAATTAGCTAGACCTTTAGGGGCACCAGCAGCACAGGTTATGTGTATACCAGGAGCCAGGGCGCGGACATAGCAGGTCAGCTTAGATTCTTAGGAAAGCACAGGTTCTCTAAGATAGTTTTTCACACAGGAGCTAATGATATACGCCTTCAACAGTCAGAGGTTACTAAAAGTAATATTATAGAGGTGTGTAAATTAGCGAAGGCAATGTCCGATGCTGTAATATGCTCTGGCCCCATCCCAATGCGACGTGGCGATGTAGCCTACAGCAGGTTATGGTCGCTGAACTGCTGGATGTCCAGTGGTGCTCCAAAATAATGTGGGCTTCATTAATAATTGGAGCATTTTTGAGGGCAAGGCTGGCCTGTTAGGGCGAGACGGTATCCATCCCACCCGGGAAGGTGCTGCTCTCATTTCTTGTAGTATAGGTAATCGTCTCAGAACAGCACTAGTTAACAAGTGACTGTCTAGAGCCAAGGCCAGGGAGCAGACAGACAGGCTAAACCGACCGTCTGCTAGCTGCACAGAGTCGTCACTCAGGATCCACCATATTGAGACTGTGTCTGTCCCCCGAGCAAAACCAAAATATAGGAATTATCAGAAAGTCTGTTTAAGTAACCTGATTAACATTAAATTAAATAGGACTGAACGCACAGCCAGCACCTCTGATCTAAAGATAGGATTGTTGAATATTAGATCTCTCACGCCAAAAGCGCTTACTATAAACGAAAATATTACCGACCAGGAGTTTAATATAATGTGTTTGACAGAAACGTGGATTAAATCGAATGAATATGTAGCATTAAATGAGGCGAGTCCTCCTGGGTATAGTTACATACACCAACCCCGTCTAAATGGCAGAGGAGGTGGAGTAGCAGCTATTTATAATAATAATCTAAACGTCACACAAAGACTAAACACAAATGTAAAACATTTGAAGTTCTTTACACCAACATAACATATTCAGTGTCCGAAAGCAGGTCAAGTCAGTTAATTCCACTAATAATTATTTATAGACCCCCAGGGCCCTAGTCTGATTTTCTGATAGAATTTGCAGATTTCATTACAAATGTAACTACTTCTTTAGACAAAGGATTAATTGTTGGTGACTTTAATACTCATGTTGATAATAAGGAAGACTCCTTAAGAGCAGCAGTTGTGTCCATTCTAGATTCAGTTGGAATTAATCAGAATGTTATAGGACCCACTCATAGTGGTGGACACACTCTCGATTTGTTATTATTCCATACCAAATGGTATTCCATACCATAACGCTTTACTGTCTGGGTGTGCGAGTAAGTGCATAAATAAGCTTCAGTTAGTCCAAATGGTATTCCATACCATAACGCTTTACTGTCTGGGTGTGCGAGTAAGTGCAGAAATAAGCTTCAGTTAGTTCAGAATGCAGCAGCAAGAGTCCTCACTAGATCTAGGAAATACGACCACATCACCCCTGTTTTAATCAGTCTACACTGTTCCCAATCAAATCTCGCATTGATTATAAAATATTACTACTGACATATAAAGCATTTAACGGTCTCGCACCGCAGTATCTGAGTGAACTTCTGTACCAGTATGATCCTCCACGCCTACTTAGATCAAAAGGTGCTGGCTATCTGTTGGTTCCTCAAATAATGAAGACTACAGCAGGGGGCAGATCTTTCTTTTATAAAGCCCCACAGTTATGGAACAGCCTTCCAACCAGTGTTCGGGACTCAGACACAGTCTCAGTGTTCAAGTCGAGGTTGAAAACTTATTTATTTAGTCAAGCCTTTTATCAGTAGATTTCTCTTAGGTAAAGGCACAGATCTGGAGGGATCATGGATATGGAGTGTTTGGTGAACTGGTATATTTGTATGCTGTCGTCCCCTCACATTCACACGTTCACTCAGGTTTGTTGACGGTGGTGTGGTGGGTCGTCTCTTATCCCAGAGATCCCTCATGTCTGTGTTACCTTCTGGTTCTCCCTTTTAGTTATGCTGCCATAGCGAGTCTTGCCGGAGTCCAAACTGCACAGTGACATTAACTTTCATACACCAATAGGGACACTTAATAATCCATATCCTTCTCTCTCTCTCTCTCTCTCTCTCTCTCTCTCTCTCTCTCTCTCTCGGTCGAGTTAAACATGCTCCTGAGGTTCCAGTGACCACTGTTCCTGCCCCTCTCCCCTCCGTGGATCTTCACACTTCTGTGCAGCTTGGACGGATTGGACTGTAGTTGGTGTCGGCGGTCTGCTGCACTGACTCGGGAGTGCAGTTTGCTTCTGATCGTCACTCAGGATCCACCATATTGAGACTGTGTCTGTCCCCGAGCAAAACCAAAATATAGGAATTATCAGAAAGTCTGTTTAAGTAACCTGATTAACATTAAATTAAATAGGACTGAACGCACAGCCAGCACCTCTGATCTAAAAATAGGATTGTTGAATATTAGATCTCTCACGCCAAAAGCGCTTACTATAAACGAAAATATTACCGACCAGGAGTTTAATATAATGTGTTTGACAGAAACGTGGATTAAATCGAATGAATATGTAGCATTAAATGAGGCGAGTCCTCCTGGGTATAGTTACATACACCAACCCCGTCTAAATGGCAGAGGAGGTGGAGTAGCAGCTATTTATAATAATAATCTAAACGTCACACAAAAGACTAAACAAAAATGTAAAACATTTGAAGTTCTTTACACCAACATAACATATTCAGTGTCCGAAAGCAGGTCAAGTCAGTTAATTCCACTAATAATTATTTATAGACCCCCAGGGCCCTACTCTGATTTTCTGATAGAATTTGCAGATTTCATTACAAATCTAGCTACTTCTTTAGACAAAGGATTAATTGTTGGTGACTTTAATACTCATGTTGATAATAAGGAAGACTCCTTAAGAGCAGCAGTTGTGTCCATTCTAGATTCAGTTGGAATTAATCAGAATGTTATAGGACCCACTCATAGTGGTGGACACACTCTCGATTTGTTATTATTCCATACCAAATGGTATTCCATACCATAACGCTTACTGTCTGGGTGTGCGGTAAGTGCATAAATAAGCTTCAGTTAGTCCAAATGGTATTCCATACCATAACGCTTTACTGTCTGGGTGTGCGGTAAGTGCATAAATAAGCTTCAGTTAGTTCAGAATGCAGCAGCAAGAGTCCTCACTAGATCTAGGAAATACGACCACATCACCCCTGTTTTAATCAGTCTACACTGTTCCCAATCAAATCTCGCATTGATTATAAAATATTACTACTGACATATAAAGCATTTAACGGTCTCGCACCGCAGTATCTGAGTGAACTTCTGTACCAGTATGATCCTCCACGCCTACTTAGATCAAAAGGTGCTGGCTATCTGTTGGTTCCTCAAATAATGAAGACTACAGCAGGGGCAGATCTTTCTTTATAAAGCCCCACAGTTATGGAACAGCCTTCCAACCAGTGTTCGGGACTCAGACACAGTCTCAGTGTTCAAGTCGAGGCTGAAAACGTATTTATTTAGTCAAGCCTTTTATCAGTAGATTTCTCTTAGGTAAAGGCACAGATCTGGAGGGATCATGGATATGGAGTGTTTGGTGAACTGGTATATTTGTATGCTGTCGTCCCCTCACATTCACACGTTCACTCAGGTTTGTTGACGGTGGTGTGGTGGGTCGTCTCTTATCCCAGAGATCCCTCATGTCTGTGTTACCTTCTGGTTCTCCCTTTTAGTTATGCTGCCATAGCGAGTCTTGCCGGAGTCCAAACTGCACAGTGACATTAACTTTCATACACCAATAGGGACACTTAATAATCCATATTCTTTTCTCTCTCTCTCTCTCTCTCTCTCTCTCTCTCTCTCTCTCTCTCGGTCGAGTTAAACATGCTCCTGAGGTTCCAGTGACCACTGTTCCTGCCCCTCTCCCCTCCGTGGATCTTCACACTTCTGTGCAGCTTGGACGGATTGGACTGTAGTTGGTGTCGGCGGTCTGCTGCACTGACTCGGGAGTGCAGTTTGCTTCTGATCGTCATCACTGTACCCCGCAACTTTGTATATCTGCTTTGTATATCTGCAACCCAGATGAGGATGGGTTCCCTCTTGAGTCTGGTTCCTCTCAAGGTTTCTTCCTTATGCCATCTCGGGGAGTTTTTCCTTGCCACAGTTGCTCATCAGGGACAAACTTACTTACAAAGAACATATTTACGTTTAATCACCACATTATCTGTGTAAAGCTGCTTTGAGACAATGTTCATTGTTAAAAGCGCTATACAAATAAAAATGAATTGAAATTGAATTGAATTGATATACTGTTAATTTTGTTTGACACCATTTTCGTTCTAATTTCCGAGTGGTCCGTTTAAAGATAACACTACTGACTTTTTCTCCCTGATCATTTTGGTCTTAAGGGGAGCTCCATCATCTAGAGTATGTTATGTTAATGTTGATTCTAGGTATTCAGTGGCCCAGTCGATCTCTGCGGGAGATCTGCGGGTGGATAGATGTCTTTATGCAGCTAACGACCTCAAACAGGTGCATCTAATTTAGGATAATAAATGTAGTGGAGGTGGACATTTGAAAGGCAAACTAACAGGTCTTTGAGGGTCAGAATTCTAGCTTATAGACAGGTGTTCAAATACTTATTTGCAGCTATATCATACAAATAAATAGTTTAAAAATCATACATTGAGTTTTCTGTTTTTTTTTTTTTAGATTATGTCTCTCACAGTGGACATGCACCTACGATGACAATTTCAGACCCCTCCATGATTTCTAAGTGGGAGAACTTGCAAAATAGCAGGGTGTTCAAATACTTATTTTCCTCACTGTACATTTCTGCTGCCTGCAATAAACCGAAGAAGAACATTTGCTCTGTGCGGTGTGATTCTTCCGTGAATTCAGAAAGGCCTACGGGCATCGCAGGTCGTATGGAAAACCTCCAAGAATTAAGTTTCGTTTGGGCATGATAAAAATCTAACAGTTTTGCATTAGCTGTATGTGGTTGGAAAGACGAAAAAAGCTTCATGACTTGACAGTGTTAAAAAATAAGATTTATCAGCTCGTTAAAAAAACAAGCAATTCATCCAAGGGTCACATACGTGCCGAACTGTGGGTCGTGATCTCCACAGATCGGATGTGGATCAACTGCGATGTTGTTGGGTGGGTGAGTGTGTGTGTGTGTGTGTGTGTGTGTGTGTGTGTGTGTGTGTGTGTGTGTGTGTGTGTGTGTGTGTGTTCAGGTGGAGCTGAGGATGGTGATCTGCAGCAGCAAGGCGAAGATAATATTGATGTCTGTACAGAAATACAGAGCTCCAAACACATACTCATCCGGATTCAGGTTATGAGATCGCTTCCACAACAGCAAGTAAGTTTTGTATACCTGGAACTACACACACACACACACACACACACACACACACACATTTTTATTAGCTGTGCATTTACATTACATTTACTCACAATGGTTTTAGTTAGTACCATTAAAGATGCAGTGAAACCGCAGTGGTAATAGTGTGAATAACACACACACAGTGAGTGTGATTGATAAAGAACTCACCCCAGTGTAAAAGTAGGTCCAGACAAACGAGTACAGGATGTGGCCCTGCCCCTAAACATGGGAAAGAGGAAATACGCTCTGTTACAATGTGTGTGTTACAATGCGTGTGTGTCACAGAGCATACATTTTACAGTGTGTTACAGCATGCATGTTTGTGTTACAGTGTAAACGTGTGTATGTGTCTATATGCGCATGCACAACGCGAGGACCAGCATCTCTCCAGATTTTGCGATTCAGTAGTAATTTCTCCACTGACTGCAAGTTTATTCACTCAGAACAGACTTGCACATGTCTCATACAGCCAACAAACATTAGTAGACATCTGTCACAACTACAGAGAGGGACAACTTCCTTTGGGAAATCATTCGAACACTGTGGACCACTGATTCAGCTCGGCCGACAGCGAGACCCCGCCGAGACTGTAAACAAAGGAGGGTGAAGCGAGGTGGCATTAGGGCTAGGCTAAGGCTAAACCAGCATCAACCATCTCTTCCAAGCATCTTTCTCGCCAATGTACGGTCTCTTGAAAACAAAACATATGAACTGTTTCTTTGGTTAAAATCACACAAGCGGATTAAAGAATGTAATGTCATGATTTTTACAGAAACATGGCTGAACGACAACATTTCCAGCAGCGCCATTAAGCTCGGGGGTTGCAGTGTTTTCAGGGCGGACAGGTCGGCAGAGGACTCTGGTAAGTGCAGGGGTGAAGGTCTGTGCATTTATGTTAACACATCATGCTACCCAAATACACACCACTGATAAAAACGTGTGAAACCAGCTGTGAGGACAGTAAAAGTATGGCCAGAGGGGGCCATTTCTTCTCTACAGCAACAGTTTTAGGATACTGACTGGAACATGTTTGCCTCACAGGCCACACTGGACTCTCACACAGACATGGACATTTACACATCATCTGTTTTGGACCATATCAACACGTGCATTGACAATGTCACTACCGTCAAACACGTAAAAGGGTTTCCTAATCAGAAGCCGTGGATGGACTCTGAAGTCTGTCTCCTGTTACAAGCAGGAGATGCTGCTTTTAAATTTGGCAGTGCAGAGGACTACAACAGAGCCAGGTCCAACCTGAAGAGGCATCAGGAGAGCCAAGCTCACATTTAAACTTAACATAGAAGAGCACTTCCACAACACTGACCCCAGATGCAAGTGGAAAGGCATCCAGACCATCACAGACTACAAACCAACAGCTCAACCAACCAGCAGTGCCCTCCAAACGGACAAACTCACTTTATTCTTGTTTCGAACAAGGCATAGGACATTTCACCTCAACCACTGACTCTTCTACTGCTCACAGCCCACTTTCACTCTCAACATTGGACGTCTTTTCAGTGTTTAGCAGAGTGGATGCCTGCCAGGCAGCTGTTCCGGATGGCATACTGGGACGTGTTCTCAAAACATGCGCTGGACAACTGGCACAGGTTTTCATTGACATTTTCAACCTGTCACTGGCCCAAGCCACGGTCAATAGCGAAAGTTTATCTCAACACTTTGTTGTATACCCTTTGTTGGCAATGACAGAGATCAAACGTTTTCTGTGAGTCTCCACAAGGTTTTTACACACTGTTGCTGGTAGTTTGGCCCATTCCTCCATGCAGATCTCCTCTAGAGCAGTGATGCTTTGGGGCTGTTGCTGCGCAACACGGATTTTCAACTTCCTCCAAAGATTTTCTATGGGGTTGAGATTTGGAGATCGGCTAGGCCACTCCAGGACCTTATAATGCTTCTTACAAAGCCACTCCTCCGTTGCCCGGGGTGTTTGGGATCATTGTCATGCTGAAAGACCTAGCCACGTTTCATCTTCAATGCACTTGATGATGGAAGGAGGTTTTCACTCAAAATCTCACGATACATGGCCCCATTCATTCTTTCCTTTTCCTGGCTTCAGCAGGGGGACATGTCTGGCAATGCAGGATTTAAGTCCCTGGTGGTGTAGTGTGTTACTAATGGTAGCCTTTGTTACTTTGGTCCCAGCTCTCTGCAGGTCATTCACTAGGTCCCCCGTGTGGTTCTGTGATTTTTGCTCACTGTTCTTGTGATCACTTTGACCCCACAAGGTGAGATTTTTTGTAGAGCCCCCGATCGAGGGAGATTATCAGTGCTCTTGTATGTCTTCCATTTTCTAATAATTGCTCCCACAGTTGATTTCTTCACACCAAGCTGCTCACCTACTGCAGATTTAGTCTTTCAGCCTGGTGCAGGTCTACAGTTTTGTTTCTGTTGTCCTTTGACAGCTCTTTGGTCTTGGCCATAGTGGAGTTTGGCTGTTTGAGGTTGTGGACAGGTGTCTTTTATACTGATAACGAGTTCAAACAGGTGCCATTAATACTGATAACAAGTGGAGGACAAAGGAGCCTCTTAAAGAAGACTTTACAGGTCTGTGAGAGACAGAAATCTTACTTTTTTTTGTAGGTGACCAAATACTTCTTTTCCACCATAATTTGCAAATAAATTCTTAAAAAATCAGACAATGTGATTTTCTGGATTTTTTTGGGGGGGATTTTTCCTTACTTTGTCTCTCATAGTTGAAGTGTAACTATGATGGTGGCTGACTAAATATCCCATTGTGTATATATATATATATATATATATATATATATATATATATATATATATATATATATATATATATATATATACAGTGGAACCTCGGGTTACAATTTAATTGGTTCCGGTACTTTATTCGTAACCTAAAAGTTTGTATATATATATATATATATATATATATATATATATATATATATATATATATATATATATATATATATATATTGAAGTGTATATATATTCAGCCTGCACGTTTCTTAAATGCCATAATCTTTCAACCTTCTACTTCTGCAAATCTTTTTTTTCAATGCCACAGCCTTAGAACCATTTACTTCTCAACAATCTCCACAAATCTCTGCACTGTTATAGCCTTTATATTTAATTACTGTACATATGTACATATATACTTGTATATATATTACATGCTGTAAATATGCTACATTTTTATCTGCACTATTTGCACGATTGCTAATTTTTGCACTTCTGGTAGATGCCAAATGCAGATCTATCTATCTATTTTACTGTGTATATGTTTGTTACAGTGTGTGTGTGTGTGTGTGTGTGTGTGTGTGTGTGTGTGTGTGTGTGTGTGTGTGTGTGTGTGTGTGTGTTGAGGAGCATTAGTACTTACAGGGTGAAGTAAGAGGACGATGGCTGTGATGATGCCTATTATTACAAGCACAATGAACAGGACACACATAAGACCAGGCCAGGAGGGGAAGTCCACCTGAACTCACACACACACACACACACACACACACACACACCGAAATATGCAATCAGAAGTCAGTTTCACACACTGATAGGAAGTAATGATGATGATACTCTAACACATGTTGGAGATGAGTGGTGGGGTGTGTGTGTTGGGGGGGGTTCTTTTTCTAACTTCGCTTGGTGTTTCACTAAGGGAATCACTTTGGGCGTGACCAACTACGGAAGCTTCTATGACACCACGTTTGTCTTCACAGACAGGTCGACCTGAGATCAGGCTCCGCCCCACCTTTATTCCTCAGGTCAACTTCTTCTACTTTAACTTTCATACAACAATAAGGACACTTGATAATCCATATCATATCAATGCATCTGCTAGGACTAGCTTGGCCCAGGACGCAGAGGGAGCAGTAAGAGACCTTTACGACAGGAAAAGGCAGCCGCCTGCTCAACCTGCTGCTAGACAGCTCCTCTCAAATTTCGCTGCCTGGAAAAATCTAATGATTGACAGCGTCCATCTATCAGAGGATGCACAAATATGCGGGGCAGTCAGTGTGCTCGCTAAACGCGATTACTTTACTGTCCACGTACCAGGCGGAGATTTTGGAGGAGATGGGGCGACAGCTTGACACGGGAGTACCTAACCCGGCACTTTGCGACGAGATCTGTGTGGTGAATTACCTTGTCCTGCGCTCTTCACGAGGCACCGTTATGGGCTGTGGCCGCGTGATGGGCATAGCTGTGTCAGGTGAAAGAGCATTGTGGCTTAACCTGACAGGCTTAGGCGACACACAGAAAGCGGAGGTGATGTATGCTGCCTACGACCCCGCTAAAGGTCTTTTTGGTCCAGCTCTTGAGAAAGTGAGGAAAACCAGCACTCTCAGGAAACAAGAGGATGAAGCTTTTAACCTGTGTTTGCCTCACAAGCTGACTCAGAACCTGCCCCCTCAGCCAGCACGACGGGGCTTTGCCGCAGCCACGAAAGGGAGACCGAGGTGAGTGCGAGGAGTGGCTCAGGACCGTGGGGAAACATTAGTTTGTGGCCGTGGTGGCTAGAAACCGTCCGCCCAGAGGAGCGGAAGAAAAAGCGTGCAACCTGACATGCAAATGTTCCCCTTTCCTCTTTTCTCCCCCGGCGAAGCAAAGGAGGGAACACATCCGTAAGTTCCTCCTTAAGTTCTCTCATTAAGTTCGAGGAATTAGGGAAACTGTTCAGTGTCACCAAGCACTCACGACATATGTTCATTCGCACGTCAGTTCAGACAATCGCTCAATAAAGACGGCATCAACCCAAGTTCAAAAATAAAAAAACACAACAAATGTGGCACTTTCACATCCAGACGGTCAGCCGAGGGCAATAGTGTGCAAAAATATCAAGAAATTAGTGTGCACCCTAATATAAAGTACTTGGAGTTGTTGGAATGTTTCTAGCACTGAAACATTTTCTGGCTTTCATAAAGGGCCTACATGTACTGGTGAAAACCGCCAATTCCAAAATAATGATATCAGAAGGGGTCGACCTGAGGAATAAAGGTGGGGCGGAGCCTGATCTCAGGTTGACCTGTCTGTCAAGACAGACGTGGTGTCAAAGGGGCTTCCGTAGTTGGTCACGCCCAAAGCGATTTCCTTAGTGAAACACCTCACTCTGTTATCAAAGAACAGGGGATTACGTTAAGTAACCCATCGGTTTCATTCGATAAGAAGAACAAAGGTGTGTTTTCAGAGCCCCTGTCTGGTCTTTACCTTGGTCTGGAAACTGAACACTAGAATGGTCACACACACCACCAACATCATTCCCAGATAATAAACCACAAGGTTCGTCTCATAATAACTAAAAGCAAAAAACAGGAGGGTGAGGTTTAATACACGTTACACTGCTCATTAACACCAGCATCAAATTCAGTTGTGTTTTATACACACACACACACACACACACACACACACACACTTTATTGTAGTGAAAGTGAAGTGTAAGAGGACTGTAATAGTACAGTAAGAATACGGTGAGAGTGCTATAAGAAAACTGTAATAGAACAGTAAGAGAAGAGAAAGAATACTGTAGGAGTGCTGTATACAGGAGGAAGACAGCAGGAGGATGGTATGAGTAAAGAAAGAGTACAGTATGAGTTAAGTATGAGTGCTTTACTACTGAAGTACTCATACACCGATTGTGTGTGTGTGTGTGTGTGTGTGTGTGTGTGTGTGTAAAACCTTGACATTAATCCAGCCGTAAAGGACATGGCGAGAGTCTGTGGGAGAGAGAAGTGAAATTAATCTACATTTCATCCTCTACACTCGTTTATCAGAGAAGACGAAAACAATGCAGATAATTTTTTTGGCTAAAATGTTGTGACATTCTGCACCCTGCAGGCTGAATACTGGTGTCATTTATACACTTACAAATATGAACAGGTAAACCAGGTTCACAGGAAATCGTCTCCTGTGATAGAAAGAAGAGTAGAAACAGTTACACTGAGTGTTTTAGTGCACACATTACTGAACACAGCAGATTACAGAATCTACTCACCTTATTTCTTCAATGAACGCCAACCCATAAATTGTGAAAAGAACACAGCTGTGGAGAGAAACACCTTCATCATCATCATCATCATCATCATCAGGTTCTGGTTTTATTTTGTGTTTGTAATAAACATGGATAAATAACCAGAACTCACAGAGACAACCCGTAAATCACAGGATTCTGGATTATGAAGAGACGCACTGGATCACTGTAGGACATACACACACACACACACATGACACGTGTGTTTGTGTGTGTGTGTGTGTGTGTGTGTGTGTGTGTGTGTGTGTTTTCTGTAAATGGATGACACTTACACGAACGTGAACACCGCTACGATTGAGGTTGTCACTAACAGCTGCAACGCCAGAATCAGAAAAACCTGCAACATGACGACAAACAGCATCTTATAGAATAATGTACACGCTGTGGACAAAAGTATTGGGACACCCGACTTTTCCAGACGTATGATAAATAGATAGATAGATAGATAGATAGATAGATAGATAGATAGATAGATAGATAGATAGATAGATAGATAGATAGATAGATAGATAGATAGATAGATAGATAGATACAACTTTATTGTCATTGCATAGTACAGGTACACAGCAACGAAATGCAGTTTGGCATCTACAGAAGTGCAAAATGTAGCAGTCGTGCAAATAGTGCAGATAAACATGTATCATATGTACAGCATGTGATAAAGTGATACGTAAACATATGTACAGTAAGTTAATATAAAGGCAGTAACAGTGCAGAGAGGTGTGGACATCATTAAGAAATACAGAAATGGTTCTGAGGTGATGGCATTGAAGAGTAATGTGCAGAAGTGAAAGGTTACAAGAGTATGGCATTTTAGAGTTAGCAAGCTGAATAAACAGTCTACTATATATAAATATATATACACACAGGTTATATACACAAATGAATGAAATATTGGGCAGAATGTACAGTAATGATATAAAGATACATAGATAAAATTAGTGCAGATGTAATGAGTAATAAAAAGTATGTAATATGTACATGTATTGTACAGAGGTTATATACAGTGTTTTGTTTTGTAGTGATGTCGCGGTGTAGTGTTGAGTTCAGTAGTGTGATGGTGGATGGAAAAAAAGCTGTCCCTAAACCCGCTGGTTCTGGTGTGTAAGTTCCTGTATCTCCTTCGTGATGGAAGGAGGTTAAACAGTTTATGACTGGGATGTGAAGAGTCCTTAATAATGTTGTGAGCTCTGCGCAGACATCTTCTGTGGTGAAGGTGCTCACTGGCAGGTAGTTGGGTGCCAGTGATGAGTTGGGCGGTTTTGACCACCCTTTGCAGGGCTTTACGTTCACACACAGTAGAGCCTCCGTACCATACAGTGATGGAGTTGGTCAGGATGATCTTTAATGATGCAGCGGTAGAAACTCTGTAAAATCCCCGGGGACAGATGAGATTTCTTGAGACTTCTCAAGAAGTACAGGCGTTGTTGTGCTTTTTTAACCAGAGCTGAAGTGTTCTGCTGCCAGGACAGATCCTTAGAGATGTGAAATCCCAGAAACTTAAAGCTGAAGACTCGCTCTACCTCAGTTCCATTGATGTTGATAGGTAGATGTCTCCTGCTGTTGGATTTCCGAAAGTCCACAATGAGCTCTTTGGTCTTCGTGGCGTTGAGGGTCAGGTTGTTGGTGGCACACCATGCTGTCAGATTACTGATCTCTTCCCTGTAGGCCGATTCGTTGTTGTCGATCTGGCCGACCACGGTGGTGTCATCTGCATACTTAATGAAGATGTTGGAGTTATACAGAGGAGCACAATCGTGGGTGAACAGGGAGTAGAGTAGTGGGCTCAGAACACAGCCCTGCAGGATGCCAATGTTCAGAATGAGGGTTGAGGATACCTGGATGCCCAACCTGACAGTTTGAGATCTCCAGATCTCAAACTTTCTCAGTTGGTGAGAAAGTCCAGAATTCATCTGCAAGTGGAAGTGCAGATACCCAGTTCACTGAGCTTAGTGATCAGTACAGTGTGGAGGACTGTATTGAACGCAGAGCTAAAGTCAATGAACAGCATTCTGATGTAGGTGTTGCTTTTATCCAGGTGGGTGAGAGCTGAATGAAGAGCTGTGGAAACTGCAACCTGTTCGGGCGATAGGCAAACTGGTGTGGGTCCCGTGTAGGTGGTAGGCCCACAGTGAGGTGATTCAGGATCAGTTTCTCAAAGCACTTCATAGCGATAGGGGTGAGTGCAACCGGGCGAAAGTCATTCAGGCATTCGGCAGCTGAGTGCTTAGGCACTGGTATGATAGTAGTGGTCTTCAGGCATGTTGGTACCGTGGCTTGGGCCAATGACAGTTTGAAAATGTCAGTAAAAACCTGTGCCATTTGTCTAGCGCATGCTCTGAGAACACGTCCCGGTATGCCATCCGGAACAGCTGCCTTGCGTGCATCCACTCTGCTGAACACTGAATATACGTCAGTTGTTGAGAGTGAAAATGGGCTGTGAGCAGTAGAAGAGTCCGTGGTTGAGGTCAAATGTCCTGTGCTTTGGTCGAAACAAGCAAAAAGGTTGGACCTGGCTCTGTTGTAGTCCTCTGCACTGCCAGATTTAAAGGCAGCATCTCTTGCTTTCAACAGGAGGCGGACTTCAGAGTTCATCAACATCTTCTGATTAGGGAAGCATTTCACGTGTTTGACAGTAGTGACATTGTCAATGCACGTGTTGATATGGTCCAAAACAGATGAAGTGTAAATGTCCATGTCTGTGTAAGAGTCCAGTGTGGCCTGTGAGGCAAACATGAGCTTCTTCTCCAAACTGTTCCCACAAATTCAGAGGTACACAACTTTTTGGGACGTCTTTTTTTTCTTCATTTGAACCAGGAGACCCAAAACCTGTTCCAGCATGACAATGTTCCTGTGCACAAAGCAGCTTCATGAAGATCTGCTTCACATGGGTTGGAGTGGAAGATCTCCTGCTACAGAGCTCCAACCCTATTGAACACCTTTGGGATGAATGTGAACACTGACTGCACCCCGGGACTCTTTAAATGATCACAAATTTCCACAAAATCTAGTGGAACATCTTCCCAGAAGAGTGGAGGTTATTATTAGAACAGGAAATGGAGACTAAATGGAATGTTCCGAACAATTCACATAGCAATCGTATGGTCAGGTGTCCACATACTTTTGGTTCTATAGTGTATGTGAATACATTCTAAATCCTTATTAGAACATTTCCTCAGTACAAAATCACACGTCTCACCTTTCTGATGAACGCATGGCGAATAATTTTATTTTCCCACAATTCGCTGGGGTCACCTGAAGACGTGTAGGTGGGAAGTATAACAGTGGACATTCCTGGGGGTGGAACTCCTGCTCCTGCTTCAGCTCCTGCTCCTGCTCCTGCTCCTGCTTCAGCTCCTGCTCCTGCTTCATCTCCAGGCATCTCATGTGTGGTGTAGGTGTGAGGGGGGGGAGGAGAACTGCCCCCCTGATGTTGGGACTCTTCATAAGACGGAGGGAGTTCAGACTTAAACATGATGATGATGCTGTGAAATAGAAAACATACTTTCAAAACTTTTATACCTTATAGTATCTATCTATCTATCTATCTATCTATCTATCTATCTATCTATCTATCTATCTATCTATCTATCTATCTATCTATCTATCTATCAGTTGCCATGGCTACTAAAACAGTTTTAAACAGCTAATATGTTACAGCATGTGTCCTCATTCCAAACTCCAGCCTCTTCCTTATACATGTGCACTACTTAACACCCTGAATAGTGCACTTCATATCCAACATCAATGTGTTTCAAATTCAGCCTGTAATTCACTCACTAACTGCTTCAATTATTATTATTATTTTCATTCACACACAAATGTTACATGTTTTCATGAGTTTCTTGTAAAAGTTTTGCAAATTTTACTGAAAATCAAATGTTCAGATTTCATAAATCTATTAAATTGTGTAATATATTAGAAATTATTTTATTCTGTTAAGATTATAAAAAAATAATAATATATAAATAATTATAAGTACTAAATAAATAAAAAGTCTGAATTTTTCATCTGCGTTTGATTTTTGCATAAACTCCGCCCCTTTGTGAAGCCCAACCTACTCGCGGTCTAAGCCCCTCCCACTTTCATCCCGCTGCGCGCACGTTGGTCACTAGGCAACATGGACGCGCGCGCGCACACAGAGTGGAAGTTAGAAGAGTAAAATGTGATGAATGCAGGAAGAAGCTCCTTCATTTATTACAGCATTTTGATGATTGATAAAAGCAGCAGCAGCACAGAGTCGAGAACTGCAGGACTTCCACTACAAGGATCCAGTGAGCAAACTGAAAGCTAATGCTCCCATGTTTTCCGATTGACCAATTTCACTACGAATTCCCCAAATAAAATGCGTTAAAGCTGATAAATATGTGCTTTGAGATGTTTGTTCTCTTCATTAGCAGAATGTTCACATGTTTAAGAGTCATTACAGCTGCATCAAAGAATGTTGGAGATGTTTGAAAGAGTTTTGTTGTGTGGGTAAAATGTGCGCACCTTCTCTTATCTCAAACAGCGCAGACTGAGAGCTGTGTAGTGATGATGCAGTCTAATAGCCTTTTTATCAATCACACAACCTGTGACGTCTTTAGTGGGCGGGGCTTAAGTGGAGACAGTGGTGTAAAGCAACAAACTGCAAATACTCTCATGACTGTAATTCAGTAGTTTTTTTCTTAGGAATTGTTTTTTTATTCAGCATTTTACAAACTGTATTTCACTTGAGTAGGTTTTTAGTGCTGGATCGGTGCTTATACTGCTCGACTTTCCCTCATTAATTTATTCACTTGTTTCCTGCTGCGTTGATGTAAAAACAGTTGTGTAGAACTTCACGCAGAAGTAACAGCAGCTTTGACTGCAATATGTTTTGTTTATGTGCGGTTTGATTTTTCAGGCGGGAAAATGTTAAAATGGCATTAAAAAGCTCAGGAACAACACGTGCTGTTTATGGTTGCACTTATAACCAGACGAAGCTTAATTTGTGTCTTAAAGTACAGAGCTTTATACACATACCTAAACTTAGCACGGACTGTGAGAGTACAGGACATACCTGTCTTCCATTGTCCGACTGCATTCTCTACTTTTATAGAAGAAATGAGAGTCTTTCTTACACTTGATTTTCTTTCCTCCCTAGGATTGGAGCTTTTAGATGTAGAACCCTAGTTAGTGCTCAGATCATGCTTCTACTGCTAGCCTGATGTACGGTGGCTGAGAAGTGCAAAACACATTAACAGATCTGAAAACAAAATAACAACTCCAAAAACACAACGACAAAATTCAGACAAACCAGAAAAGGTAGGCATGTGCATATGAATGTCCTTCCTTAAAGTAGCTTCGCAATAATTCCTTTTTCTCCTTGCTTGCCAATGTTTATTTCTGTTATTTTTTATATTTAAAGGTGCACTAATCAAAATATAAAAAAAAGTTTAAAGTAAACAGAGAACTTTACACATGTACAAGAAACAAAGTTATAAGATTTCATACTTCCTGTATATTTTGAATGACAGGTGTGTCGTCCAATCATCGGTAAGTTTCCATTCACAAACTATACCTCCCTTTTCCGGTTTGTCTGAATTTTCTCGCTGTGTGTTCGGATTTGTTGTTTTGTTTTCAAGTTCGTTAATGTGTTTTGCACTTCTCGGCCACCGTACTAATGCTAATGGTAACACTTATAATTGTTGTGTATTTCTTGCCACTGTTATGAGACTACATCTCCCATAATGCATTGCATTACGTGTGTTTTACAGAAGTGTCTCATGCTTTTCAGAAAACCAAGTAAAAGTAAACTAAGTCATGCAATGTGGGTGTGTGGTGTCATGCATGGCTGCTCGTTCCGTTATGTCCCAAACACAACAAAAATAAAGGGGAAGGAGGACAAAGATTAAGAGATTAGAGATTAAGAGATTAAGAGATTAAGTGACAGAATTACTGACTTTTACACACAATGGTCCATTCCTCCATGCAGATCTCCTCTAGAGCAGTGATGTTTTGGGGCTGTTGCTGGGCAACACAGATTTTTAACTTCCTCCAAAGATGTTCTATGGGGTTAAGATCTGGAAAGACCCAGCCACGTTTCATCTTCAATGCCCTTACTGATGGAAGGTTTTCACTCAAAAATCTCACGAAACATGGCCCCATTCATTCTTTCCTTTACACGGATCAGTCGTCCTGGTCCCTTTGCAGAAAAACAGCCTTAAATCATGATGTCTCCTCCCCCATGCTTCACAGTAGGTACGGTGTTCTTTGGATTCAACTCAGCATTATTTCTCCTCCAAACACGACAAGTTGAGTTTTTACCATAAAGTTCTATTTTGGTTTCATCTGACCATATGACATTCTCCCAATCCTCTTCTGGATCATCCAAATGCTCTCTAGCAAACTTCAGACGGACCCGGACATGTCCTGGCTTAAGCAGGGAGACACGTCTGGCACTGCAGGATTTGAGTTCCTGGCGGTGTAGTGTGTTACTAATGGTAGCCTTTGTTACTTTGGTCCCAGCTCTCTGCAGGTCATTCACCAGGTCCCTGCCGTGTGGTTCTGGGATTCATGCTCTTGTGATCATTTTGACCCCACGGGGTGAGATCTTGCGTGGAGCCCCAGATCGAGGGAGATTATCAGTGGTCTTGTATGTCTTCCATTTTCTAATAATTGCTCCCACAGTTGATTTCTTCACACCAAGCTGCTTTCCTACTGCAGATTCAGTCTTCCAGCCTGGTGCAGGTCTACAGTTTAGTTTCTGGTGTCCTTTGACAGCTCTTTGGTCTTGTCCATAGTGGAGTTTGGAGTCTGACTGTTTGAGGTTGTGGACAGGTGTCTTTTATACTGATAACGAGTTCAAACAGGTGCCATTAATACAGGAAACAAGTGGAGGACAGAGGAGCCTCTTAAAGAAGACGTTACAGGTCTGTGAGAGACAGAAATCTGACTTTTTTTGTAGGTGACCAACAATTCCACAATAATTTGCAAATAAATCTATCTATCTATCTATCTATCTATCTATCTATCTATCTATCTATCTATCTATCTATCTATCTATCTATATATATCTAACAGTTGCCATGACTACTATAACATTTTAAACATACTATAAACATTTACAATATTTTAGCGCTCACACACATGCGCGTCTCCTACAACAGTGTTGGAGTGAGTCTACATACCTTCCTGTCAGTGCCTTTCACACCTCCACCTTCAGTGGTGTCCCACATGACAATGCACCTGTGCATAAATCCAGCTCCATGAAGATCTACTTTACACGGGTTGGAGTGGAAGATCTGCTGTAGAGCTCTGACCTCAATCTTATATTATAAATAAAAATAATGTGGGGGAGAAAAACTTGGAAAAAGAGGAGAGAGCAAGACGGGGAAGTCAGCTAATTACCCAGTTTTAAAGAAAGGATTGATCTTCCATGTTTTGTGTTATGATTGTGAAGCTGCTCCATATGAAGCTGTTGTAAGTAATTAAATTCGGTTACTCACCCCGATGTTTATCCACTGGAAGTTGAAACAATATTTGCAAAATGAAAAATTTGCAATAGTAATGGAACTAGCGTTGGGCGATATACTTCATTTTCAGATCGCGATGTCGCCCGCCTGTGAGACCGCCGATACACGATACTATCGTATGGGGGCGGAGCAGTGCAATAGTTTACTCATTTGCTCATATATTTAATCATTTCTGAACATATTTAATACTTTTTCAACTGATTTATTTACTTGTCTACGTATTTATTTATTTAATCATATACTTCATTTACATTACTTTTTATCTCGGGAAATGATGCAAAGGAAATTTGATCCAAGTCAGACATCCATCATCAGAGCTTTTGCAGAAATCTCCAGCTACAAACCAAACAGTCTCTAGGCTATTGCTGGGCAAATAAATTGTAGTTTATTTATTATTAATAATAATGCTAATATTTTTTATTTAATAATGAAATGAAAACATTTAATACATTAATGCGAAACGAGCCAAATCTCGTCTTGAAATCGCCATAGGCCTCAGCTTTCGGCGACATCTCTGCCTATTGTCGATACACAATGCTATCGTCTACGTTACGACTCTAAATCGAACAGCATTGAGGTTCGGAAAAGACAGAAAATCACCAGACTCCAATAAAACTAGTGATGTATAAATTTTTGAAGTCATCAAACCATTAAATAATTCAAAAGATTGTTTTTAATGAAATGAGTGTTGCAGTAATAATAATAATAAGATTGTTGTAATAATGAATCATTTGAGTCGCTTCATTTCAATGAATTGGAGAAAGTCGTTAATAAAAGCAGCTGATGTCCACATTTCTCTCTGGAGAAACTGATTATTCACTCAGTTTATAATAATCCAGACAGTGTTTCAGTTGTCTGTGTGTCATACAGTGATGTCAGTTGCTTTACTGTGTTCAGTATGTACAAATTCATTCCATTTTATAAACTGTTCAAATGGACTTCTTTATTGTCTTTTACTGAATACACAATAATCGTTATGCTTATTAATAATGATTGTTGTTACATGTAGCAGAAAAATCAGATAACTGGGGGATGGGGCATTGGGGCCCAGAGTACAAATTAACCAAAGGGCCCAGAAATCCTAGCGGTGCCCCTGGACGTCAGTGATGCAGACCCATCTAAAAGCCAAAAGGCATTTCATTCTTATGAAACAAAACCCTGGCCATATTTAAGTCACCACTTTGACTTCATGTGCAAAAAGGCATCAGCTTTATTATGGAGTGTAAGATGTGTTTTCCCAAAGCGACTGAACTAGAAGCTTATAAAAGCTCCACATTAAACCTGCACACATGTAGAGGTCAGTTAATAATCACTTATATCTTTAGATCACATCATTGATGTACTGGTGCATTGCATCACTGCGTGATATTGCTAATGTTGGTTAGCACCAGGGTTGTAAATAAAAGGGGACTTGGGACAAAACTGTCACTGCACAATAAAGCTGCCTCTATTACCAGTGTCATGATTTAAGTTTCATATGAAATGAATGAAAAGTGTAATTATTTTAAAGTCGATCTACAGATGCATTAGATTTAAGCATTACTTTATAATCAATCACACACACTGTGCACCGAATCAGAAACTGGAGAACAAGTTCATTATTTTCTCCTGCAACGCTGACTTTTACCAACTCAGAGAGGAGAATAAAAGACTAAAAGAGGAGCTTCATCACACTTTTCATTTTTCAGTGTTAGTGTTAAGATGATTCTCACACCAGTTCTCTAAATACATTCCTTTTTCTGTTCAGTGTTTATAGGATATTTACGATGGGAGTACGTATCATTCTACTGAGGACGCAATCGTTCTACTGAGGATGCTATTGCTCATCTCCCACACTACGATGTGCTACCTGGACCACAGAAATGGGAATTATACAAATATGCTTTTTGTTGACTACAGTTCAGCATTTAACACCATAATTCCCTCCACACTCACCTCTAAGTTGGAGGTCCTGGGACTCAGCCTGCCGCTGTTTCAATGGATCTCTAACTTCCTGACAGACAGACCACAAGCCGTACGGGTGGGCAAACACACTTCATCCACCCTCACCCTCAGCACTGGAGCCCCCCAGGGTTGTGTTCTGAGCCCCCTGCTGTACTCACTGTACACATACGACTGTGTGGCCACTTCCAACTCCACAACCATCATCAAGCTTGCTGACGACACTGTTGTGGTGGGCTTGATCTCCAACAATGACGAGACAGCCTACCTACAGGAGGTTAAAAACCTGGAGAGATGGTGCCAGGAGAACAACCTTCACCTGAACATCAGCAAGACTAAGGAGTTGATTGTGGACTTCAGCATGAAGCAGGGTCGGTCATAACAACCGCTTAACATCAACGGGACCCCAGTGGAGAGAGTGGACAGTTTCCGGTACCTAGGTTTTCACATCACACAGGACCTGCAGGCCATTCGGCGTTTAAACCAGGAAACACCCAGGATCTAAAAACTGGCCCACTCTCTCCATCATCACACTTTTTCTCTGTACATATCTCTCTTTTCGCACTACGAGACTTTAAACTCTGGACTCGCACAGCACAGTGCACTTGACATTTTATACAACACATCATACCGCACACGGACAATTTATTGACAATTACATAAACCACCTCAAATTGTTTACTGCTTTACTGTTTACTACCATAAGTATATTTTGTATATACATCTTTTTTTCTCATATATATCTCATATATATATATATATATATATATATATATATATATTAGCCAAACAGGAAACAGCTTTAGGTCAGTGTTTTTTTTTCAGTGTGTATATATACTTGTCTGTTAACGGCATTAAACTGGAGAAGAACATTTGCTCCATGCTGTGTGCTGTGTGATTCTTCCCTGATCAGAAAAGGCACCATGTGCATCATAGATCGCTTGGAAAACCTCTCCAAGAATTAAGTTTTGTTTGGGCATGATAAAAATCTAACATACAGCCAAGTACGATGCTGCACAATTTCTGTTTCTCACTGGTGTAACTTCAGTCATCTTCAGATGGTGAATGTAAATATAAAAGACAGTATGCAGAAGTGAACGTCTGGAAGATCAATTATTACTGGTCCTTACCAAACTGAATCGGGGCTCAGTAATGGAGATACAGCGTACAGGTTTAAAGTTTCTGAAAGCACAGTGTCAAACATCTATTGTTATGAAGTGCTTTGAGAAACTGGTTCTGAATCACCTCACTGTGGGCCTACCACCTACACTGGACCCACACCAGTTTGCCTATCGCCCGAACAGGTCAACAATAATGCAGTTTTTCCACAGCTCTTTATTCAGCCCTCACCCACCTGGATAAAAGCAACACCTACATCAGAACACTGTTCATTGACTTTAGCTCTGCGTTCAATACAGTCCTCCCCACTGTACTGATCACTAAGCTCAGTGACCTGGGTATCTGCACCTCCACTTGCAGATGGATTCTGGACTTTTACACCAAAAGACCTCAATCTGTTAGGTTGGGCAAACAGGTATCCTCAACCCTCATTCTGAACACTGGCATCCCACAGGGCTGTGTTCTGAGCCCACTACTCTACTCCCTGTTCAACCATGACTGCTCCTCAGTATAACTCCAACATCTTCTTCAAGTATGCAGATGACACCACCGTGGTCGGCCAGATCAGCAACAACGAAGCCTGCCAGCATGGTGTGCCACCAACAACCTGACCCTCAACGCCATGAAGACTAAAGCTCATCGTGGACTTTCAGAAATCTAACAGCAGAAGATATTTTCCAGTCAACATCAATGGAACTGATGTAGTGCGAGTCTCCAGCTTTAAGTTCTTGGGAGTTCACATCTCTGAGGATCTGTCCTGGCACCAGAATACTTCTTGAGGAGTCTCAAGAAAGCTCATCTGTCCCAAGGGATTTTAACGAGTTTCTACTGCTGCATCATCGAGAGCATCCTGAACAACTCCATCACTTTATGGTACAGATGCTCCACTGTGTGTGAACGTAAAGCCCTGCAAAGGGTGGTCAAAACCGCCCGACACATCACTGGCACCCAACTACCTGCCGTTGAACACCTTCACCACAGCAGATACCTGTGCAGAGCTCACAACATCATCAAGGACTCTTCACAGCCCAGTCACAAACTGTTTAACTTCCTTCCATCAGGAAGGAGATACAGGAACGGCTTTTCAGAATTATGGGATTATCAGAAATGTGCAGTCTGAATAAACAAGTCTACTATATACTGTATATATATACAGTATGTGACACTCTCAAAATAAGTTTTGTTGAGATGATTACTTTTGTGCTATTTTATTTTATTCTGATGCATATAATTTAATGCTAATCAGAGACTATGAAAAAAACACATGGAGACATATTTCATTAAACGGACACAGGGGGGCAGTAACAACGAGTGCCGCGTCACAATTAGCGATGCACAGAGCAAGACGAGCGCATAATCCGAGTGAATGGAGTATGAGCAACAGTTGTCCTGCTTCACTGATTTCTTTATATTATTTGTAATATTTTCAGGGCACTCCGATCAGAGGATTATATATATACATCTGCCAGTGGGGACCTAGTCGGGACCCGCTACAGATTCTTGGGGGCTCGTCCGGGATACTTCGGCACCACCTAGTGGATCGGGAGCCGAATGATGACAACGCTGACCTGCAATTAGCCCTGTCCAGCAGTGGGGACTGCGATCGTGGACGAGTGGAGGCCTGTGATCTAAAGCCGACTGCACCATCACCGAGCCGTGTTGCCAGCCGTGGGGGAGACGAGGAGCCATCATGTCGAGCGGGGGAAGGAAGAGCCTAGTGTGGGACATTAGGAAGAGCCTACTCACCCTGACAGCTGAAGAGCTTCTTCGGGTCGCCAGAGCGGTAAACCCAGTGTTGGACGTGGACCAGTCAGAGCTTGTGGAGAAAGATCAGGAGGAATGCTACGATCACATCAACTCGTTCATGTACAGTAAGCAGTTACTTGAAGCAGAGGACGAGGGAATGGTTCAGTTGTTCATGTTAAAAGATGCTATTGATGATATAGTAAAATGTCGTGATGTTATGTCATTTCAAAATGCAAAGGGTGATTCTGAGTTACATACTGGGCAGGGTGGTGATAAGTTTGACAATTTAGTTGATTTTGCTGAAGGTTCTGTTACTATCCAAACACCCCTGAACACACCACAGACACACACCATAAAGTCGACACACATCCACTTTAGTCACTACTACATCCCTAGTGGTATTGTCGAACCAGATTTAGGCTTGGCTAAGGTTACAATGTTAAATGTACCTGACACATCGAACGCTGACTTGCTTAGGGTGCTCGCTAGCTACGAGGAGCTTAGCAAGAAGCTCATAAAGTGTATGCCAGCACATGCTATACCGTTGCAGATGCATATGCCCTCTTCACAGACGCAGACGCCCTCATCCTCAGTCCTGTTGAGGCAGCCAGACAGGAACCCCTGGGTGAGCATGCCCCTCAGTCAGCTCGCGAGGATGGTGTCCTTAAGGAACTCAGTTACCTTCCACGGAGAGAGTTCAAAGTGCAAGGCGGGCAGATCGGTGATCAATCCTCAGATATTAGCTACAATAATGTCTGTAGACAAATTGATGATGGAGTCAAAGAAGGATTCTCCGACTCAGAGATTGTTCGTGGTGTGCTTAAGATAATAAGACCAGGTATATTTAAAGAGATGTTGATAAACAAAGACGACATGGCAGTGATTGAACTCAAGGGATTTCTCCAAACTCATCTAAGAGAAAAAAACAGCACAGAGCTATTCCAAGAGTTGATGTGTACGAAACAAGATGAAAATGAGACACCACAACAATTTCTCTATCGTTTGATTGGCTTAAAACAACGCATCCTACTGACATCAAAACTGGCTGACACCAACATTAAATACTCTCCAGCTACAGTACAAGATGTTTTCTACATACAGTGTACCAAGGCTTTGGACACAAACACAATGACATACGCAGAGAGCTCAAACCTCTGTTGACAACCAGTGGGGTCACTGATGAGATGATTCTACGCCATGTGATGAAAATCACCAGTGAAGAAAATGAGAGAATGAAAAGACTTGGTGGACGCAGACAGATGGTAACAAATGCACACAGCGCACAGCTCGAGTCAGATGTGGTAAAGACACCTAGCATAAAGGCAGAGAGTTTAGGGCCCAAGTCAAAGCAGACAAAACCCGATCCTCTGAGCGACCTCACGGCCAAAGTAGAGGAGCTTACCAGACTAGTACAGACTATGCAAAACCAACAACAGTTAACACACAATGGGCGTCAGTACAGTCAAAATAGGACGACTCTAAACGTGGAAGGCCCTATGGTTGTCCAAGTTGCGTGGAACAAGACAGACAAGACTGTAAACACTGTTTCACATGTGGGAAGAAGGACACCGTGCAGCAGGCTGTCTACAGCGTCCAAAGAGACAGGAAACTCCAACCGGGCACTGGAGAGGGACATCTAGTGGCGGGTCTAAAATAAGTCCCAACCAGAAGGTGAGGTCAATAAGGACACAGCACACTTACCCTCACCCTCAACGACAAGCACACTAAGCCACTGTAACCAAGTAGCTCAAGTCCTCCCCAGTCACCACGTGCAGCTAAAGCTAGAGCAGTTGCTAACCTGATCGGGAAAAAGGCTCTAGTTCACAGTTATTTAAATGGCTTAGCAGTCACTTCTCTGCTCGACTCTGGGTCCCAAGTCAGCATAGTCAGTCGTGCCTGGAAACAAGAGTACCTACCTGACCTCAGCATTCACTCAGTTTCTGAGATCTTAGGAGAGCAGGAACTGAAAGTTATCGCTGCAAACGGTAGTCTCATTCCCTATGATGGGTGGGTAGCTATTACAGTGAACTTGCCAGGGAATTTGGATCCCAACCTGTCCATTAGTGTTCCATTTCTCATCAGCAGCTACCCCATGGATAAACCATTGATTGGCTTTAACGTCTTGGAAATGTTAGTTTGTGGAAAACCAGAGAGACTAGTGCCAATACTTGCTAGCCTTCTTAGCAATGCCATATCTGTTCCCAAAGAAGCAGCTGATGCTCTCGTCAACTTTATTCAGACAGCCAAGCCAGTTATGCAGCAGGGACGCTTAAGAACAGGTGCCAAGGATATCGTGCTCCCAGCTGGTCAAGTGTTGTGGGTGAGGTGTCGGGTTCCATCGAACATGGATACTTCTACCCAATTAGTGTTATTCGAGACAGATGAAGACAGCCTACCGTGTGGACAGTGGGATGCAGGGCCAGGCTTGTTTGAAATACAGAACCCAACAAAGCCCTATGTCACCATTCCAGTTGGTAATAACACCAATCATGACATCACAATACCACGAAAACGGCTCTAGGGATTCTGCAGCGTGTTGAAAATGTTGTGGAAGCAGATATCCTGGACAAAACACAGCCTTCAGCGACTGTCAGTCAGGTAACCACCACTCAGGACAGCAACTCAGACCCACCTCTGTGGGACCCACCTGTAAACCTTGACCACCTGGAGAAAGAACAGCAAGAGGCTGCTAGAAAGATGCTTCATGAGGAGTCAAACGCCTTTGCAAAGGATGGAAATGACCTTGGCTGTATTCCCAATCTACAAATGGTGATTAACCTCAGCGACGATGTTCCTGTGCAGAGAACATACATCCATTCCCAGACCACTGTTTAAGGAAGTGAAAGATTACATTCAAGATCTTCTTATAAAAGGTTGGATAGTGAAATCGAAGTCCGCCTATTCTGCCCCAGTTGTATGTGTGCGAAAGAAGGATGGCACTCTTCGTCTTTGCATAGACTATCGTCTGCTAAATCAAAAAACCGTACCTGACAGACATCCACTGCCGCGAATACAGGATTTGCTAGACACGCTAGGCGGGTACTCAATGTTCAGCATACTGGACCAAGGTAAAGCTTACCACCAGGGGTTTGTGGCAGAAGGGTCACGCCATCTCACCGCCTTCATCACTCCCTGGGGTCTGTACGAATGGGTACGAATTCCTTCGGACTTTCTAATGCACCTGCAGCTTTTCAGAGGAGCATGGAAGAGATGTTAGGTTCCCTAAGAGATGAGTACTGCATCCCGTACCTGGATGACCTACTGTGCTACTCCAGATCTTTCAGTGACCACGTGGAGGTGATTCGCAAGGTCCTCCAAGCACTACAACATCATGGAGTAAAGCTACGGGCAGAAAAATGTGAGATGTTTCAGAAGGAGGTTCGCTATGTCGGACGCTTGGTGTCGGCAGAGGGAGTTCAATTGACCCCAAAGACCTAGAAGCAGTGATGGCTCTAAAAACCAAAACGCCCCAAACAGTTGGCGACCTCCGGAGGATTCTTGGCTTCCTGAGCTATTACCGTTCCTACATACAGGATTTCGCTAAAATAGCAAAGCCATTGTATGAGTTGCTCCAAGTTAAGTCCATAACTCAGCCCCTTCCACGCCCATGCAAGTCCAAGGGTCCACAGCTCCCGTCCAAAACACCCATCATATGGAAGGCTGATCACCAAAGCACCTTGGAAAGGCTTGTCAATATGCTTACCAACCCCCCAGTCCTTGCATACCCCAACTTCGAGGAGCCATTCGTTCTACACACGGATGCATCGGAGAAAGGGCTCGGAGCAATCCTTTATCAGCGACAGTGTGGAAAAATGCGTGTCATTGGGTATGGATCACGAACTCTGACACCGGCCGAGAGAAACTACCGGCTCCACAGCGGAAAACTCGAGTTCCTTGCTCTCAAGTGGGCAGTGTGCAGAAATTTAGAGACTACCTCTTCTATGCTCCGCATTTCACCATCTACACTGATAACAATCCGCTGACTTATGTCATGAGCACTGCAAAACTCAATGCAGTTGGACATCGCTGGGTTGGAGAATTGTCAGAGTTCCGCTTCAGTATCAAATACAGGCCTGGGAAAAACAATATAGATGCCGACACGCCTCACGTATCCCTCTCGATATTGACAACTATGTGGCAAAATGCACGGAGGAACTGTCTCAGGATGTGCTGCATGCGACTTGGGAAGGGAGTAGAGCAGCCCAGAAGAAGGATGTAGCATGGATAGCTGCACTTTACACCTCCTCGGCTGATGTGCTATCTCAGCCTCATTCACTCTTGCCGAAATAAGCCGAAGAGTTGGCAAAAGCCCAACGTGAGGACCCTGGGATAGGGAAAATAATGACATTGAAAGAGGTAAATGATGTTCTCACAGATGAAGTCAGAAGGTCAGTGAGTGGGCTCACTCGCAAGCTCCTTCATGAGTGGAATCAACTACATTTGGAAAATGGAGTTCTGTACCGCCAAACACCAGAAAGAAAACAGTTAGTCCTACCCACCAAGTACCGGTCAGTTGCTCTAAAACATCTCCATGACAACATGGGACATGTTGGCACAGAACGTGTGCTCCATCTCGCCAGAGAACGTTTCTATTGGCCGCAGATGAAGAGATGCATAGAGGAGTATGTCACAAGAAAATGCAGTTGCATAAAACAGAAGAAACCCACTACCCACATCCGCGCGCCAATGGGTGGTCTGACTTCTGCTTCCCCTCTTGATCTGGTTTGCATAGACTACTTACATCTGGAGAAAAGCAAAGGGGGCTATGAATATATTCTGGTAGTAATAGACCATTTTACCAGGTTTGCTCAGGCTTACCCAACCAAAAATAAATCAGGACAAACGGCAGCTGAACGGATATACAACGATTACATACCTCGTCTGGGTTATCCAAACCGTCTCCACCATGATCAAGGACGTGAGTTTGAGAACAGCCTTTTTCGCACCCTTGGGCGCCTGTCAGGGGTTGGACACTCACGAACTTCTCCGTATCACCCACAATGTAATCCTGCTGAGCGGTTTAACCGCACACTGTTGCAAATGTTACGGACACTGACAGACAGAGAAAAGGAGAGATGGAAAGAACATTTGCCACAAATGATACACGCTTATAACTGTACTCGCCACGAGTCCACCGGATACTCCCCTCATTATCTGATGTATGGGCAAAACCCCCGTCTCCCCGTAGATCTCTTGTTTGGATTACTGGATAACACTGAATCAGTGACGCACAAAGGATATGTGGATAAATGGTCAAAAAGGATGGCAGAAGCGTACAAGATTGCAAACAAATCTAGCCTGTCATCAAGTGCGAAGAACAAGTCCTACTATGACCAAAAGGTGAGGGGCGTGGTCCTCAAACCAGGAGATCGAGTACTGGTTCGAAACATGGGTGAGCGAGGTGGGCCCGGTGGCTACGCTCATACTGGGAGAAGAGGATCTATGTGGTGAAGGAGCAAATCTCAGATAATCCGGTATATGTCATTCATGCTGAGGGAGACCCAAATGCAAGGAACAGAACTATACACAGGAACTTGCTGCTGTTAGTGAATGACTTGCCTGTTGAGAATCCAGCACAGCCAGCTGACCCTGTTATAACCCCCCATCAGGGGCAAAAACAGCCTAAACGGAGAGTAAACTCTGCTGATAAGGATGAAACATCGGACACTGATGATGAGGATGAATGGACAGGAGGTTATTGGCTGAGAACACCGGTAGTGAGAATGGAAAATGATCAAGTTGGACATACTAGATCCGCGACCTCAGGAGAGAGCAAAGTCCAGTGTCAAAGTCATCTCCTACAACAGTGCCTGCTCTGACCCCAAAGAAACCAACCATGACCCAGAAAGAATGTCCAGATACATTACTGACTGAGGAAAGAGAACCGATGGACACATACTTACCAGATGGACAAGAGACACCAGAAAGAGACTATACACACACGGGTGAAACAAACCTACCTGAAAGTGAGCACAAACGAAACACCACTGAAAAAGAGGATAGGCAAAGTTTGATGGATAGAGAAGTGGAATTAGTAGGAGAGGAATCACAGGCAAAGGAACAACATAATGTCACTTATTCCCCTCCGTCAGGAGAGGATGAGCAAAATGAACATGATGAACAAGTACAGCAGAAAAGACTAAGTTACCCCTCTATGATGACTTGGCCTACAGAAGGTACACACAGAGAGGTTAGGAGGTCTGCCAGAGAGAGAAGGCCAAAGCCAGTGTTCACTTATGAATCATTGGGCCAACCTTCAACACAGACACATGTAGATTCTATTTCCTCACAGATTAACTCACTTCCCTAACATTCATGCCACACATAGCCAGACAGTTTATTCTGCCTATGCCTTACATACCACAGATGTACAGGCCTTACACATATTACATGCCGGTCACCACACAAGTTTATTAAAAAAAAAAAAAAAAAAAGGTTTTTTTTTTTTTTTTTGTTGTGACAAATGTCGGGAGCCATTTTTGTTTGTCGGGGTGGATGTGACACTCTCAAAATAAGTTTTGTTGAGATGATTACTTTTGTGCTATTTTATTTTATTCTGATGCATATAATTTAATGCTAATCAGAGACTATGAAAAAAACACATGGAGACATATTTCATTAAACGGACACAGGGGGGCAGTAACAACGAGTGCCGCGTCACAATTAGCGATGCACAGAGCAAGACGAGCTCATAATCCGAGTGAATGGAGTATGAGCAACAGTTGTCCTGCTTCACTGATTTCTTTATATTATTTGTAATATTTTCAGGGCACTCCGATCAGAGGATTATATATATACATCTGCCAGTGGGGACCTAGTCGGGACCCGCTACCAGTGGGGACCTAGTCGGGACCCGCTACAAGTACAGACCAAAAGTTTGGACACACCTTCTCATTCAAAGAGTTTTCTTTATTTTCATGACTATGAAAATTGTAGATTAAGGGATTTTCAGAAATACATTTCTGAAAATCCCATAATCTTATAACTCTCTACTCCTGCACATTTCTTTTTCAAAGCCACAGCCTTAGAACAATTTACCTGTACTTCTCAAAAATCTACACACATCTCTGCTCTCTTATAGCCTTTATATTTATTCACTGTACATATGTTTACATATATTACATGCAGTAAATACGCTACATTTTTATCTGCACCTTTTACACGATTGCTACTTTTGGCACTTCTGGTAGATGCCAAACTGCATTTTGTTGCTGTGTAACTGTACTATGCAATGACAAGAAAGTTGTATCTATCTGATCTGATGATGGAAAACAGTGAAATCTGCTATTAAATGGACAAGTAAGTGTAACAGGATGAATATTACTTCTAGGGTTCTTTAAGTAAATTGTGCATTAATGGGATCGCACTTCCTCTTGCTGCCGCAGGTGGCGCTATTATGCCACTGAGCCGAACAGTCAGAGCAGAGTGATGGAGACCGGCTTGGGTGAGTTTTTTCTGCTGGAGCTCCGGGCTAAAAGTCAATTCATATCATTTCGTGTGACATGTGAGACAGTATTTGAAAAGTATTGAACACTTTAGATGTTGTGTGATTTGTGGAATGTGTTTTCTGTTCATATTTGTGTAGTTTTTATACTTTTATTTCTGATTTGAAATCTTCCACGTGCACCATTTTCCTGCACTAACAGAGTGAAATGTATTTCGGAATAGGTGGCGCTATAGCACATAGTCTCAGATAAATGTTTGTAGGAATCCCATTTTTAATAAAATCTTCATTCAATTTAAAATATAAACTCATGGGCCATGTGTCTTTATACCCAGTACTTTTCTGGATTTCTCCAGGACTGAATTTCATGTTTTATAGATGAAGAAACAAAACATTTCAATTCAGGAAAAACATTTTTTTATTGTAATTCATCATCTATAACTTTCTCTAACTTATATCTTTTTGAGAATATTAACTTTGTATAATGGACAGTAAAGTGTTTTCTTTTTAAAGATATGTAAAGTGTGTATGGAGTCCACTTGGATCAGAAACTGTTTACATTTAAATTTAGGGAGGGAATTTCAGCTCAGAGCCCAAAAGCGAAGGCAACAGGTTCAGTCCCATTTTTACTTTTTCTACTGGTTTTAAATGCATCACCTCCTTGTTCCTACTTTTTAAAAATATTTTTGGTAAGTTCTCTGCTCAGTGGATGTTCATCTCCCAACACATCTACATTTTTTACACTCCTCTTACTCTGGGACTTCCACAAGCTCATTTTTCAGGGAGAGTGTTTTGTGATTTATTATAGATTATTGTTATACTAATGACTCAGAAGTCCAGTGGTTTATACGAAGCCATGTTATTTGTTGGACAGTAACAAGTTTAACTTAATTCATGGATTAAAGTAAAAAATTCAAGTATCTGTACTTTTTCCTTTTCTCACATCTTTTTTTCCCTTTCTCACATCCATTCATTTAGTTCCCTGATAATGTCCACTGTTAAAATCACTATACAAAAAATAGAATAGAAAATGTAACAGTAAAATGAAAGTGAAGTAATTAATACTTTTCCCCTTTTTCCAGCAATAATATTAAGAATAGCTTTTATTTGTCACATTTACACTACAGTGAAATTCTTTTCTTCACATACTGTATCCCAACTTGTTCAGAATCTGGAGTCAGAACACAGAGTCAGCCATGATATTATCACCCCTGGAGCACAGAGGGTTAAGGGGCCTTGCTCAAGGGCCCATGAGTGGCTACTTGGCAATACCAGGGCTTGAAGCCCCGACCTTCCCATCAGTAACTCAGAGCATCAACCACTGAGCAACATCTTTTCAGTCATATCTAAGCAGTTTGTTTGAACTTTTACTTAAGTACAAGAATGTGTCCACCACTTCAACCGCCACTTCATCCAGCGCAGTATTTCAAGTTCAAGTTTATTTCTAAAACGCTTTTTACAGTGGACTTTCCCTCAAAGCAGCCTTACAGAACTTAAGAATAAATGAGGAATGATCTGATGATCTTCCCTGATGAGAAACCTTGAGAGGAACCAATAGTGGAACCCACCCTCATCCTCATTTCACATTTATGTTGTGCACATTCCATCAAATATATTAAGCACATTTAACATTATTGTTTTCTTTTTTATAAAGTGGTGCTCCTGATATTCTTCAGAAATGTCCACCGTCGTGTCCCACACATTTTCTGCATTATTATTGGTTACTCCCATGTTCGGAGCATCATAGCAGACTCATGGTGGGGGAAGTTCCAGTTTTGTGTCTGTATCAGAGTAACAATAAATCAATCAGAAAGACACGTTTAACTTGATAAGTGTTAAACTCAGATGTTTATCTGCTCTGTTCACAGCACCATCATCACTTCCATGATCTGCTTGTTCATGGGTCATGTGCTACTGCTTCTGGGTGCATTTCCACATGTAGGGGGCAGCAGTGTACACACGTGAGGATTTAGTTTGTGTGCATTCAGTAATAATTGAGTTCTCCGTTACCACGTGTGAGCGGTGCGTTTAGCATGTTTCAGTATTGTGTTTTATTGCAGTGGTCTGTCCATGCTTGGCCTCGTCCTCATCACTTTTGGGACTGGAGGAATCAAGCCTTGTTTAACAGCGTTTGGTGGCGACCAGTTTGAGGAAGAGCATGTGAGATACTCATGACATGTTTTCACTACGCTCACAACCCATTTGTTAGTTCGGTGGTCTGGTATCATTCTTCTTTAGTTAATGTAGTGCTGCATCTTTGTGTTTCTCAGCAGAAGGAGAGAGAACGTTTGTGTTGGACCTTCACCACACCATTTATCAGAGGTCAGTCCTATAATGCTGCAGATTTCTGTTGTGTAAAAGCCTTAAAAATCACACTATTGGTTTTCACTCATAATGTGCAGTTACATCCTGAACTACCTAAATGCAGGTTTGATCTTTACCCTACAGGAGACCTTCAGTGTTTTGGAGGTGACTGCTATGCACTAGTGTTTGGAATCGATGCAGCATTGATGGTCTTAGCTTTGGGGACGTTTATTTCAGGTTCAGACAAACCTCAAAACAGTTCATTACTTATGAAGGATTTGTTATTGCATGTAGTTTCTGACAGAGAGGCACTGAGGAGGATAAACAGGTCAACACAAGAATCACATTGTTAAAGCTTGTTTTAGCAGTTCTGGTAAATGTAGTAAAGCAGATACAGTAAGTAGCTCTGATATAGGGCTTAATGACTGTCACTTCTCTAAAGCTGAGTGTCTGCTGTGTGCCCAGAGCTTTTCATTGGTGGCAGTAAATCATATAGAAGGTTACCACCAGGAGGAAATGATCTGAAGAAAGTCTGCAAGTGTATTGGGGTAAGAAATATCTTTCACAAAACAATGTGGCAGATTGTTAGTGAAATTTTGAGACAGACACACAGACAGACAGACAAGACAGACAGACACACAGACAGACAGACAAGACAGACAGACAGATACGGACACAACAACACAAAATCTCCTGAGCATTTACATATCCACTAAAGGATTAACATTATTAAAATAATAGCAGTTTTACAGAGCACCTGATGAATAAAACTGAACTAAACAATGAAGTATTTTTAATTTTGTCAGAATGTAAGTTGTCACCTAACAACAGCAGATGCAGCAAACAGTAGCTAAAAACCACCTGTAGAGGTATTGATAGTGATCTAATTCATCTAGGCATTGTAGGGAAATAGTAAAGTTACAGCTTCTCACTGCTGATCCAGTACAAGATTTATTACATGATCATTAATGATTAAATGCAGTAAATATACACTACACTGTAATGCAATAATTACATTCTTTTACATCTTCAGTTTTACTTCAGTTATCAGCTAATAAGATCAATTTTAATTACAAAATGGACAATAATAAAATGTGTAGGTTCTGAGGAAATCACTCTGCAGAACCCCCCCAGCACCCCCATGACATTTTATTCATTACTTGGATTTTTACTTTACTTACTTTATATATATATATATATATATATATATATATATATATATATATATATATATATATATATAATTTATGTTTTTACAGGGTGGAGGCTGTAATAAAGCCTGATCACATGCAGGTATCCATATGCACAAATCTTTCTTTGGTTTAGAGTACTTAAAGCCTAGCGATATGATGATGTTACTAAGAAACATCATGAAGTTTAAACAACACGTTCATTCTTAACTGTTTTATTCGCCATATATTTCAGATTTTCTGATTATGATGGTAATTGAGATCCATTCATGTATTGTTTTTTTTTTTTTTTTCCTGTTGTTAAGTTACTGAATGCTATATTGGTTCTGCTCTTCATTCTAATTCTTAAGATGGGAATAAAAAGGTTTCCCTGTCATTGTCAGATCAGCTCATGTAAGTAAAAACTATATAATCATGTGAAATGTTTAGTTCCAATACAAATTTAACAGTGTAAATGTGTAAATTATAAAATGCACTCTTGCAGGACACCAGGTCTAAATTCTTTCTCATTTTATTCTAGTTGAACTTCAGTACATTTAAGTCTAGCTGTGCCTCAGTTTCTAAACGTATCTACACTCTTTTATAAAAAGGTTTTTAGGACAGAAAAACAAAGTCACATTAATAATAAAACGTTACACTTGGTGCACGTCTCTCCTGTGCTCAGGCCTCTAAGGAAGATGTTTGTGGGATTGATCTTTGCTGTAGTTGCTTTTATCGCTGCAGCTGTAGTGTACCTCAAAGTCATTGTACATCTTGCCTAACCTTTTAGGAGAGACTCGAGTGAAGCCGTGACAAAGGCTAAACCCCCGGATGAACCGGCGATAAAGTTTGCAAAGCCCAGGAAGTGCTGAAGCTCCTTCTCGACGTCAGAGAGACGGCCAGTCCCGAACTGTCCTCACCTTTCTCTTAACCACTTGCCCCCCTCCTGCATCTGCACAAGGTTATACGCTCCTTAAGTCCAACTTTGTGAATATCCTCACGTAAATCCTCCAAGACGGCCGGGACCACAGGAAGTGGGTATGAAAGTAGTGCGATCTGAGCGTTTAAGTTCCTATAGCAGTGCAGGGCCGTAGACCGCCGTCCTTCTTCTGGTTTGGACGGCTAGTTCTTGGGCCCCTCTCTCTCGGCGAAGTTGGAGTTGGTTGAGTCATGTTTGGAAGATGAAGTTCCCCGTGGAGCCGGAGTCGACTAAGGCAAAGACCGAGATAGAGAAAGTGGGGGTTATGAGAGTAACAGCCAGTTTTGACAGTTGTGAAATGTCAATGGAAACTCTACGGAACTCACTGCTGGGCGTGGTGGTCGAGCGGGACACCTGGTGATATGAAGTCCACGATTAGCGCAATAGAGGCACCTGCCGGTTGGCAGGCATCGGCCCCTCTCCCTCCTTGACAGTCTCTGGGAACCCACCTGCATCGGTTTGGGTTCGGGAGCCAACGGATGAACAAGAGCGGGGCCATGCTCAGGTTCCGAAGGTAGGCAGGCAGTGAGGCGACACACTTTACTTATACCGCAGTGTTACAAATTTAAATGTGTCATACAACTTGTCAGTACTAAATGTGTTGTACCTTGTGTTGTATTTGTTGCCAAAGAAAACAGTTATGGAACCTGCACATGCCAAAGAATGTCTGCTCCAAGTCCTTAATCATGTTGATGAAGATCCTGACTGTAGAAATGACAGGACATTATATTTTTTCTGACTGAATCGAGTCGTATAAGATGAGTACAGCAGCACATTCATTTTATCACATATGCATTCTGTCTGTCTGTCAATAAAATATTTTAGATTAATTGTAAAATACACTTTAGTAGCCAGTATAAATCAAATCATGACATTTTTTAATTGTGACTAATGAATGTTCTCTCTTGCAGTGATCAGGGGGGTGTAAAAGAGGATCGAGAGTGCGTGCCAGTGTGTATGTGCCTGTGAGTTTGTGACTTTAGCACTTATCACTAGAAAAAATAAATAAAACTATTTCATCCAGAACTGGTCCTGTCCTGAGTGTTGTTCCTTTCCCCAAACCGTCAGTTCTCCCACAGTGGTGCAGAAACCCGGGAAGGAACGCAGGAGAAGGAGTCCCAATAATGGAACCCTCGCCATTGGCTGAGTTGGTGAAGCACTCGGCGAGCTACAGCAGACCCAGCACCAAGCCCTACTTCAGGTGCTCTGATTACTCACAGCTCTCCCTCTCTCTCGTTTCACCTGTTTCTTCCCTCTCTCCTCCCATTCCCTGCCACGGAGATGGGGGCTAATCCCCCTGAAGCCAATGGCTTGGTTGTGAGCCCCGCCCCCTTCTCTTCCTGTTTCCTCTCCTGCTAATACTCAGAGATCTGTGTCTCATGTCCCACAGGTGGGTGATTCAGTGCGGAGCGGAAGCCTGGCCCGGTCTGGAGCCGGGGCATTTCTCAGGTCAATGTCCCATAATGAAGTTGGGGGGTGATTGTCCGGATTCCAGAGGCGCCACAGTCTGCCTCCGATTAAGCAGGAACGCACCGCATACCGGTGAGTATCCAAGAGGAACACACCAGGCGTTGGTGGATTCGGGCTGTGGACAGCCCACCATCTACCAAAGCCTGGTGCTTTGAATACTTCACGCTGGGTGAAGGTGAAATGTGTGCATGGGGGATATCCACAAATACCCACTGGTGGCCATTATTGTCCGATTCGGGGGGGTGTATTATAGAGTGGAGGCGACGGTTAGTCCCGCCTCACCCATCCACTAATTCTGGGAACAAACTGGCCCGCTTTTCCTCAGTTGTTAAGGGAAATGTGTATGGATGGGTCCTGCAGCGAGGCGTGTGTATTTTCCACCATAATTTGCAAATAAATTCTTTAAAAATCAGACAATGTGATTCTCTGGATTTTTTTTCTCATTTTGTCTCTCATAGTTGGAGTGTACCTATGAAGAAAATTACAGTGTGGCTGACTAAACACTTTTTCGCCCCACTGTATATCGAGTGACAGGATACTCGAACCGGAGAGGAAACGACCCAGTTGTTGTTCCCAAAGAGCCACAGGAAACTTCTATTCCATGTGGCTCACCATAATTCGATGGCTGGACACCTGGACTGCGATAAAACTTTAGACCGCCTAACGGACCGGTTTTATTGGCCGGGCATTCACGGTGATGTAAGGAAAGAGGTCACCAGACTAAAGCGTCAGCAGTTGCTTTTTCTTTGTACATGATGCAGAAAAGTTCGTACTGCATAAGATGGAGAAGGTCCATGCCAGCAGCAGACACGTTGCCTGGCAGGTCCCGCAGTACATCTTCATCACTGCAGGGGAGGTCATGTTCTCCATCGCTGGTGTAGAATTCTCTTATTCACATGTAAGTCAGTGAACCAGGTTTTCTTTTATATTCTATCAGTTTCAGGTGCTCATGCCAAAGCTTGTGCCTTCAGGTCCCAGACGGTATGAAGTCGCTGGTGCAAGCTCTTTGGCTCCTTAATACGGCTGTTGGAAATGTCATTGTGCTGATCACAGGAGAGATGAATTATCTGGAGAAGGTGAGCTCTGGATCTTTTGGTTTGTTTTAATGATACTTCATCTAAATAATTCTTCTTTAGTGCACTTGTGTGGTGGTCCAGAAAATAAAACTAAATGGACTGCATGGCAAGTGAAGCAGAATCATTTTTCAATCATATAAAATAATAATGATCATTATAATAATATTTTTTTTCTGCTTACAATATACTTTAATAAGTCAAATTAGAGGAACAATTGATCTATTTAACAAAAACAACATAGAAATCATATTATTTCTTTAACTTGTTTAAGTCTCTGTTCACTTTTGGTAATAAACCTGTGGTTGAGATGCAAAAGTGAAATATTTTCGTTTTCAGAACTGGATTTCAGCACATTAAGTGTTTTTCTAGACCACCACACTTTTATGTAGGAGACTTTGCAGTGTTGATTTAAATCACTGGTGTCATCTACAGATGGGAAGGGTCTGGTCATTGCTGTAGTGATGGTTGTAGCCTCTCCTTTGTAATCACTAAAGAGTAGCCCTATGTGGACACTGATCAGCTGCTGGATCCTAATGATGATAAAATGCTGTTTCAAGAAGTGTAAGTCTCTGATATGAACTGCTGTATGAGACGTGTCCTTCTGTCCTTTCTTTCAACTCTTACAGAAGAAGTGTGGAGTTTTGTTCACGATATTCTGTCAGTTCTGTGAGTGATTTTCTTACTGTGGCATAAAAGAGAATGAAAGATCTCAGAAGTCCAGTGGTTTATACGAAGCCATGTTATTTGTTGGACAGTAACAAGTTTAACTTAATTCATGGATTGAAGTAAAAATTTCAAGTATCTGTACTTTTCCTTTTCTCACATCTTTTTTTCTCTTTCTCACATCTATTCATTTAGTTAGATTATTGTTTTCTTTTTTAGAAAGTGGTGCTCCTGATATTCTTCATCAACTACTTCCACTGGAACACGGAAATGTCCACCGTCGTGTTCCACACATTTTCTGCATTATTATTGGTTACTCCCATGTTCGGAGCATCATAGCAGACTCATGGTGGGGGAAGTTCCAGTTCCAATCACAGTTTTGTGTCTGTATCAGAGTAACAATAAATCAATCAGAAAGACACGTTAACTTGATAAGTGTTAAACTCAGATGTTTATCTGCTCTGTTCACAGCACCATCATCACTTCCATGATCTGCTTGTTCATGGGTCATGTGCTACTGCTTCTGGGTGCATTTCCACATGTAGGGGGCAGCAGTGTACACACGTGAGGATTTAGTTTGTGTGCATTCAGTAATAATTGAGTTCTCCGTTACCACGTGTGAGCGGTGCGTTTAGCATGTTTCAGTATTGTGTTTTATTGCAGTGGTCTGTCCATGCTTGTCCTCGTCCTCATCACTTTGGGGACTGGAGGAGTCAAGCCTTGTTTAACAGCGTTTGGTGGCGACCAGTTTGAGGAAGAGCATGTGAGATACTCATGACATGTTTTCACTACACTCACAACCCATTTGTTAGTTCGGTGGTCTGGTATCACACTGCTTTAGTTAATGTAGTGCTGCATCTTTGTGTTTCTCAGCAGAAGGAGAGAGAACGCTATTTCTTATTCATCTTTGTGTCAGTTTTCTGCAGAGACGGCTTCTTTTTTCCAGCCTGCTCGAGGTGTGACTCCGGGCTCAACACGATATGCAATATCGAGGGTAGAGGATGTAAAATCTACTTTTGAGCTTTTTTTTACCGGAAAGATGATAAACTTGATAGTCGGCATGACCAACCTCCATGAACGGCGCACCGACAAAGAATGGACCGATGTGGACTCCACGGACATCAAGGCTTAAATGGACCTGATAATTTTGGCTGGTGTCTACAGGTCAAGAGATGAGTCCACATGCTGCCTGTGGGACGTTGCAAGTGGACGGGGAATTTTTAAGGCCACGATGTCCCTCTGCAGGTTTCATCAAATAAACAGAGCGCTCCGTTTTGATGACAGGAGAAGCAGAGAAGCTCGCCAAAGACAATCAGAGCCCTATGGGCTCATAGACTCCAAACTTTATTTAATCCTGGCAGAGACGTGACCGTAGATGAGCAGCTAGTGGCCTTTAAAGGGCGATGCCAATTTCGGCAGTATATGCCCAAAAAAACAGCCAAATATGGAATAAAATTGTGGATAACTGCTGATGTCGTCACATTGTATGCCTGCTGGTGTTCACCGTATCTTGGAAAGACCGGGGATGCTGCAGAGGTGGGACAGGGCATGCGAGTTCTCTGGGAGATGACTGAGGGACTCCAGGGAGTCACTGTGACTTGTGACAACTTTTTCACCAGTTATCCATTCGCACAGGAAAAAAAAATAGCCCTAGTCGGCACAATTAGGTGATGCAGAGCTGCCACCCAACCTGCTGCAGGGTAGAGGAAGACCTGTCTCCTCCTCCATCTTTGCTTTTACCAGCAACACGATGGCTGTAAACTACATTCCCACACGGGGAGGAGTGTGCTTCTCTTGAGTACAAGGCACTGTGAGGGCAGCAGTGACAGAGGGACCGAAATCTAAACCAGAAATCGTCACTGACTACAACCGCTGTAAGGGAGGTGTCGACAATCTAGACAAAGTATGAGCCACCTCCTGTTTCAGGTCATTTTACTGAATTCATGTGCTTGTTACAGATAGATTTAGGAGATACAGTTTGTGTTTGCATGCACAGTATGTTTGCATAATTATTCTCATTGTCATATGCAGCTTTAGAATGTAGCTTTTAATTTTAGAAAAAGTCTAGATGAAGTCTGTACTTATTGTTTTCTTGTTCTTGTTGTATCTTTGTAGGATGTCGACACCTACAGCTGTAGAAGAAAAACTTCTCGGTGGCCACAAACATTATTTTGTAACATGGTGAACATCCACTTACAATTCTTATGTCATTTTTACAGCCATCGATCCTCCTGGAACCAACAAAAACACTACAGGAGGAGGCTTGTTTTAGAGGACCTGGCAACCTAATGGTTTCACCTCCCCCGTGCACCAATTGTTGCTGCATTTGTAAGAGAGCTACAGTGCTCTGTAGCTGCCCCTCAGACACCTGCAGACACCAGCAGCTTAGAAGAAGTTCAGAGGGGAACATGCAAGTGCTGCAAAAATACAACAATTTGCACTTGCATCACCTGTGACAGATTTACATGTAAAAATCACCAAGTGATTTGCGTGCACACACACACACACACACACACACACACACACACACAGAAAATACGTGTTTATATGTGATTTAGTTCCATCCATCTATTTAAAGCTTTTGTTCTTCTTATTTTATAGTTTGAATGTTGTTGTTGCATTTTCTACTTGTTGTTGCAATAAATTATGTTCATAAATCTGATGTGGAGTCGATTTTTTACTAAAAAAAATGTATCATTGATCAAAGGTTCAAAACTAATCATGCATAAAAGTCATGCATGACGGAGGGGCAAACCAGACATATTACAAATTACCAGACATATTACATGGTCATCACTTGTAAGACTATGTATTATTATATATTAAGTATATATTAATAATTATAATAAAATATAATTTTCCTTGCATTTGAATTCCTTGATTGGCATAATACTTGAAGGTCAAGTGGTATTGGACAAGATGCCGGACCTCACACAAGCAATGTGTCTTCTCTTTGGTCCTGAATTACCCCAAATCACTCGCACACACATTTGATCTCATACAGCGTGTACTGATGTCAATGGGACAGAATGCCTTTGGTAAAGCAGCTTTTTTGTTAATAAAAAATGTTTTCTTTTTTATAAAGTGGTGCTCCTACTTTTCTTCATTAACTACTTCCACTGGAACACGGAAATGTCCACCGTCGTGTCCCACACATTTTCTGCATTATTATTGGTTACTCCCATGTTCGGAGCATCATAGCAGACTCATGGTGGGGGAAGTTCCAGTAAGTTCCAGTCACAGTTTTGTGTCTGTATCAGAGTAACAATAAATCAATCAGAAAGACACGTTTAACTTGATAAGTGTTAAACTCAGATGTTTATCTGCTCTGTTCACAGCACCATCATCACTTCCATGATCTGGATTTTGCAGGTTTGATCTTTACCCTACAGGAGACCTTCAGTGTTTTGGAGGTGACTGCTATGCACTAGCGTTTGGAATCGATGCAGCATTGATGGTCTTAGCTTTGGGGACGTTTATTTCAGGTTCAGACAAACCTCAAAACAGTTCATTACTTATGAAGGATTTGTTATTGCATGTAGTTTCTGACAGAGAGGCACTGAGGAGGATAAACAGGTCAACACAAGAATCACATTGTTAAAGCTTGTTTTAGCAGTTCTGGTAAATGTAGTAAAGCAGATACAGTAAGTAGCTCTGATATAGGGCTTAATGACTGTCACTTCTCTAAAGCTGAGTGTCTGCTGTGTGCCCAGAGCTTTTCATTGGTGGCAGTAAATCATATAGAAGGTTACCACCAGGAGGAAATGATCTGAAGAAAGTCTTCACTAAATTGAAAAACAGCGTCAGTGATTAAGTGCAGCTTCTATTCTCTGGTTCTTGCACAGCAAAACGGTGTGGACCAGATCCTTCTTAATCTTCACATGCAGGAGATTAATTCTTTAATGTAATCACTCTTTACTATTTTGTGTTATTTGTTTTAGTACTTTTTGGTCATTTTACATGGTGCTATTATTTGCAGTGCCTCAGTTTAAAAACAAAGTCACATTAATAATAAAACGTTACACTTGGTGCACGTGTCTCCTGTGCTCAGGCCTCTAAGGAAGATGTTTATGGGATTGATCTTTGCTGTAGTTGCTTCTATCTCTGCAGCTTTAGTGGAACTCAGTCACTGTACATCTTCAGACACACTTTACTCATATCACAGTGTTACATATTTAAATGTGTGTCATACAACTTCTCAGTACTGAATGTGTTGTACTTTGTGTTGTATTTTTTTGCCAAATAAAATCGAAAAGAATGTCAAAGAATGTCTGCTACAAGTCCTTAATCATGTTGATGGAGATCCTGACTGTAGAAACTACAGGACATTATATTTTTCCTGACTGAATTGAGTCGTATAAGATGAGTACAGCAGCACATTCATTTAGTCACGTATGGATCATGACTTGTTTGTTGTCAGGATGCGGTGGAACACACTCGACTTCCACTCGGCGACGCTCATCGAGTCTCACCAGTCAGTGTCTCTCAATCTGGACTGAGTCACCAGTGCAATCTTAATGGCAGTGAGAGCACTGCCTATAGTCTGATCTTATTCAGTAAGGACAGTATTATTACCTGTAAACTGGTTTCTCAAATTCTTTGACAAATAAGAACTCGTTTAAATAAAATAAAATACTGTAAGGTTAAAGGAATATATTCGGTTCTGATAGCAGTGCTACAGTGTAGTGATCTTACATTGTCACTTGTTTGTGTCTGAAATGAAGGAGGAGGAACATATCATCAAATCAGAGACTAGAGAAGCCTTCATCAGGTACAGTCAAAGTTTGGTAAATCACACTGCAATGTGTGTTTCTGGTTCATCTTCATTAGAAGGAGGTTTGCATTATGTAACTTACATTGTTGTTTGCTATGAAATATAACTGTGTGTGTGTGTGTGTGTGTGTGTGTGTGTGTGTGTGTTTCAGATTCCTTCATTCCCATGCAGAGAATATCAACATTACAGTAGGAAGTATAAATCTCTTTGCAGCGAGCAATTACAGGATCTCTAAAACTTTAAAAGTTAAAAGAGGAAAGTAAGTCGTTTATCCTACCAGTAGTTTTACTGAGTCACAATCGTGCAGTATCTAGTAATCCATGATTTCTCCTTGTGTTCAACACGCTCTTTTTATGGACTTTTTATAGACTATCATATCACACTGATCACCGTATTGACTGATGATGCCTGACACGTCTCTGACACGTTTTCTCAAATCCCTGCAGATATGTGGAAGTGACCATCAATCTAGAAGTGACAACACATGATGTTGGACTGGGGCTTCTCGACTTTGGTGCCACAAATACATTCATTACTGACGGGTAAAAATACGGTGCTCTTAATGTGGTTAATGTTTAGTGTAGATTTTTGTAGATTTTTTAGAAGATATTAAAAAAACAGTGTTCAGTGTAAAATTGAAATGATGGCTCATGTATTGTATTTTGTATGTGATGATAAGGGAGGCGGTCACCAGACTAAAGCGTCAGCAGTTGCTTTTTCTTTGTACAGGATGCAGAAAAGTTCGTACTGCATAAGATGGAGAAGGTCCATGCCAGCAGCAGACACGTTGCCTGGCAGGTCCCGCAGTACATCTTCATCACTGCAGGGGAGGTCATGTTCTCCATCGCTGGTGTAGAATTCTCTTATTCACATGTAAGTCAGTGAACCAGGTTTTCTTTAATATTCTATCAGTTTCAGGTGCTCATGCCAAAGCTTGTGCCTTCAGGTCCCAGACGGTATGAAGTCCCTGGTGCAAGCTCTTTGGCTCCTTAATACGGCTGTTGGAAATGTCATTGTGCTGATCACAGGAGAGATAAATTATCTGGAGAAGGTGAGCTCTGGATCTGTTGGTGTAGCCTAATTCTCCTTCTTTGTAATCACTAAAAAGTAGCCCTATGTGGACACTGATCAGCTGCTGGATCCTAATGATGATTGTGGCAGCGGGGGCGTGGCCGAGCGCAGGTTTGTGAATGGAGGGCGAGGCCGGGAGCAGGAAGGCAAGGGAATGACACAACTGGAGGGAATTGTGACTGATGAATGTTCTCTCTCTTGTAGTGATCAGGGAGCGCGTATAAAGAGGAGCGAGAGGGTGTGGCACACCCTCACTTTCAGATCTTCAGTTTATTTCTGACGCGTGCTTCGTGCCTCGGACTCGGTTTGCGCTTTGCTGGCTTTGAGATTTTTTTAGTAGGCATCGCTGCAGCCCAGATACCTTCAACTGTGAGGGACTTCTGTCGCAAGTAGGCTGGACAAATGTCCAGTGTTTATACAAATCCATGATATTTCACCAATGATGGAGAGAAACTAGGAAATTTTACTTAATTCCCATTCCAATTGCCGCTTATAATAAAACTTCCCAAAGCCAGTCGTATGTCTTGGCGGTGTTCAGTATCCAAACGATGTATATATGATTTCCTGGCTGATCCATAAATAATACTTCCATCGTCCAACTTTGAGCAGATAAATGTTCTGTACAAATTGATCAGAGTTGAGCTGTCTGCTCTCCATTTGGTTTTGGATAGAACCTTTAAGATGTTCATGGTCGTAAATCATTTCTTTTTAAGTGATTTAGTATGGGGCATTTTCCGTTATCAGGTTTCAGGTTTTACTTGATGGGCTGCTTGTGGAACTAAAAACACATCTCCAGCTTTCCTTTTTAGTTTTGTTCATAGTTCTTCTTGCTTGTGCTCCACTAATCTTAAGTTTGATAAGATTTTCTGTTGATGGGTGTCTGAAGAAACGCCTTTCAGCTTTTTTCCTCTCTTTTATCGCTTTTTTGCATTTTTTATTAAACCATGGAAGCGTCTAGGTTTCTTGTTCTGATTTGTTTTTGGAACTGTAGCGTTTGCTATGGATAGAAGCGTTATAAGTGTTTAAAATCTCTCATAACAGAGAGTTTGAAATTGATCCCTTATTCTTTTAACATTAGTTACTCATTGTGTCTTCAGCTCATGCTTTATTTTTTCATCCACATCATCTAATTCTCTGTTATGGATTCCCTACTTTACTGTAGTTCAGAGTTGGATGAGTCTTTATGTGCTCCAGCTAACATGTTGGCATGTAGGAAGTTTTCAGCATTGGTCTTTTTACCACATTCCTGGAGAATTTGTCCGTTTCAGAATATTTTTCACATCGTTCACTGTTCCTGCTGTTCCCACAATGCTCTTTTGTATAGGAGCTTGATTGGAAGATCTTTAGAAGAAGCTTCAATGATTAGTTTTGCCATTTATTTTACTCATTACAGGAGCACACGTGCTTCCAGCAATATTTTCAGTATCCAGGTCCAAGACACACTTTTTGGAGGTATGTTTTGTAGCCATGTTTTGAGTTTGAGGTTTAATCATCTCTACTTCCTATTCACCTTGGAGCCCAAAAGAGAGGGCTCGACAGTGCCACGGATCTCCAGCAGATTGTGCTTCTGGGATATAGTGATGATATACTCAAGCAAAGTAAGCAACAGGTTGCTCAAAGTTATTTGATGGACCATTGGCCTATGATGCATGGGGGTCTGAGATGAATAGACGTTTAGTTATCTCAGAGTCTCCTCAGGGCATGCTTCTGTAACAGGTATAGAAAATACACTGTTAAATATAAGAATTCACACAAAATTGTATTTATCTCATATGGTTACCTGATGTAAAAATGAGCGCTTCCCTTTAAGAGTTGTGATGCCACATGTGATTTAACTTCCTCTGCTGCTCCCTCCTCTTCCCTTTTGTAATGTTATCTTGTGGAAGAGGTAGGTTTTTCTTTAGTCTCCTGATATTTCATTTATTTTTAATCTTTTGAACTTATATTTTCACTTAAATTTATTTTGTATAATGTTATTTTACTTATCTGTGTGGTTAATCGTGTCATCTTATACTTTTGAGTAATAATCTTATCTTTAAGTGTGTGGAAGTAAGAGCACATGGTGATAAATGTACAACGTGTGTATTTTAGAATGAAAAGGGCATTTCCATCTAAAGAGGCTGCTTATTTGTTTCATGTGTCAGGTATGTTTGTTGTATTTTTATTTTTTTTGTTTCCCTTTTGTAATGTTATCTTGTGGAAGAGAATGAAAAGGGCATTTCCATCTAAAGAGGCTGCTTATTTGTTTCATGTGTCAGAAATAAAAATGCTCCTGGAGAAGAATCAAAGCCTGCTGTCCTGTATCTGATTCAGTAAAGTCACAACGCAGAGTCCAGTTATTCCACCGGTGTCGCCGGCTGCATGTAAAGTTTGGCGTCGCGAGTCACCGGTTACACGTGGTGCCGTGAACCCTTCGATTTCACGCGATCGGCTGCTTATCGATCGCCGGAGCTGCTGCTTTGGCGGACTACAGGTGAACTGCGCATTGATTCACGTACATTTGGGGGTGTGTTTCAACAATCGCGGTGACTTCAGCTCGTTTCGTCTCGTCACCCGTTTTCGTCTCGTCTTCTGTCTACTACTTAGTGCCCTTAAGACTGTATTGAACGAACGCTGCTTCACGTGAGGTGAGATTACACGTTTGGGGACTTTATTTGTGTGCAGTTTTCTACTTTATTATTTGTGAGTTTATTACATATGTGAAGCATTTGTTTATTTTCTCAAGTTTGTTGTTTTGATGCTCTATTTACTTTCTTAACTGCAGATTTTCATTTTACTGTGTTTTCTGGTTATGCTGGAAAATGTTTGAAGACACAATGAGTCAGGATAATTTTAGCCCCGTGAAACGACCTAATGCTGTGTTTTCAGTAGGTAGGGGTAGTGGGGTTGCTGAATATTGTGCTAAGACAGTATCTGAAACTTCACCCAGATGTTTTGGGAGGGGTCGAGTAGTCTTTAATTCAGATATTGACAATGTACACATGCCTGATTCAGCTATTGGTGCTTCTGTGAGCCCAACTGCCTGTTCTACCCCATTTACACGACCAAATGCTGATACTATCGCTCCTGAGTCTTTAGGGAGTATTATTTCTGATTTGGCACAGAAAATTGGTGAGAGCATTTCAGCCAATCTCAGTTTAGCACAACAGCACAGCCAAGAGCAGTCAAAGTCATGTGTGCAGTGTTCAAATGAATGTGTTGATGCTTCTAAATTGAAAGTCATTATCCAACATGATGTCACACCTCCCCCATTCTTTAGAGGTGATCGAAGTGATTTGTTTACTGTGCATGAATGGGAAGACATGATGTACAGTTATTTGAACAGTAAGAAATGCACTGATGACGCTGAGGCCTATGATTTAATTTTGGGTAGATTAGCAGGGAAAGCAAGGGATATAGTCAAAGTGTCTTTGCGCAGTGCCCCAGGGCGAACCACTACAGTGCCCTCTAGCACAATTTTGATATTCTGAAGCGCAACTTCAGTGAGTTGATGTATTCAAACATGCCTATGGCTGACTTTTATAACACCCTTCCTAAGGCAAATGAGAGTCCAATGGACTACTGGATACGGCTTAATAAGGCTATCGATGTGGCTGATGAGTGCTTACGAGGCGCAACAAGTGCGTTGAGGACCCTGCGGCTGAAGCTGTTATGATGTTTGTCTCTCACTGTCCGGATCCTAGTCTTGCTTTGTCTCTTCAGTTCAAACCTGCTGAACAATGGAGTGCTACCGAGATACAGGAGCGTTTGGACTGCCATCGCAGGAACATGAAAAGAGATTCCGCTAGGAGCCCTCGCTACACACCTGGGTCTGCTTGCCATCAGAACACTGTGACTGTATGTGACGATCCTATACCTAGTTCCACCAAACAGCCTGAACTCTCATCCGGCAGTCACAATATTCAGACGCTCAGCTCAATCCCAACGCTGCTCCTTTCTCTCCCAATACTAATGTGCAGCATCTGGTTGGTATGATGGATAAAGTCCTATCATTATGCACTGCTTCACTGTCATTGTCTAACACTGCATGTCCCAACAGATCCTCAGATTTTAAGTCCAACGTGAGCCAGGCATGTAGAGTGTGTCAGTCCAAAGAGCACACCACATATACTCACTGTATGCGTCAGAGACTTTGTCGTAACTGCCTCAAGCCTGGACACTTTAAGAGTAGTTGCCCCATGGCAGCGAACCTAGAACAACCTTCTCCTAGCACTCAGTTAAACTAGAAAGCCCATGCATGGAGGGGTTAGCATGGGCAGTGGCATATTTCCCTGAAAGCCGAGTCAGACCCACAAGAGATTTTTGTAAATAGTTGCAAACTGCTGCCTCCCAATAAAACAGTGCTGTTTGTAGGTTCTCAGAAAATTGATGGAGCAAGTGATCTGTTCTATGCTCCTGTGACTGTTCATGGCTTGTCGGTACTGAATGGCTTGCTAGATTCTGGTAGTATGGCTTGCACTCTAAGTTCAGAAGGTGAATCCAAGTTACGTACTGATGGTGTCCTCCCACAACCTTCAGTAATTCCAGATAATGTGGTCTTAGTTGGCTGCGCGGCCTTACTACCAAGTCAAGTGTGCTTATGACCTGGAAATCAAAGTTTACGATTTTGAATTCACTGTACCTACCTTAGTAGTGCCTGGTCAGAAGGACGAATTCATTATCGGCAGTAATGTCATCAAATGCATGCTTCAAAAGATGAAAGCTGAAAAGAAGTACTGGGAGCTCATCTCCTGCCAAAACAGTAACTCAGAGTGTGAAGAGTTTCTTGAGCTGTTGACTGGTACTTCCCGTTGGTCTGGTTCCACTCAACCCGATAAACTTGGATCAGTGAAGCTTTGTCAGGCAGTCACTTTACTTCCAAAGTGTGAGCACCTTGTATGGGGAAAGTTACCAGCAAACACACCTATTTCACCGGTAGCACCGTCATCATTGAACCCACTACTTCACGTTCAGCACCTCGCAATGTTCTTGTTGGACGAGTGGTGTCTCCGATGTGGGGTGATCGTTGGGTCCCGATGAAGATTTTAAATACTACCCAGTCTCCAATTACTCTGAGGCGTAATACAAAGCTGGCTGACGTTTCTCCTTGTTTGGCAGTAGAGGATGTTACCATTGCACAAGGTGTGTGCAGACCTCTTGATACAACTGATTCAGCTTTGCCCAAACCAGTTCCACCCATTGACCCTGAGCAGCTTCTGCACAAGTATGGGTTGAATGATATTGATATTGATGGATGCAAGGTTTCAGAGTCATGGAAGAAGGAGCTGACAAATCTCATCGTGTCTTACCGCGATGTTTTCTCCAGAGGCAGACTTGATTGTGGAGAAGCATCAGACTTTGTCCACAGAATTCATTTGTGTGATGATCGTCCGTTTCGCTTACCTTACCGCCGAATCCTCCGCCCATTACCAGAAGTTGAGAGAGGCCCTATCTGAAATGGAAGAGAAAGGCATTATTAGCAAATCCATCAGCGAATACGCATCTCCTCTGGTCATGGTCTGGAAGAAGGATGGATCTCTTAGAATCTGTACCGACTTTCGCTGGCTTAACGCAAAGACGATCAAGGACGCCATCCTTTGCCCCATCAGGCGGATTGCCTGGCTGCTCTTGGTGGAAATTTTCTCTTCAGCTCTGTAGATTTAACATCAGGATTTTACAACATCCCGCTTCATGTGGCTGACCGACATTACACAGCATTCACAACGCCCATGGGGTTATATGAATATAACCGTCTCCCTCAGGGTCTGTGTAACAGTCCGGCATCCTTTATGCGGATGATGCTTAGCATTTTGGAGATCTTAATTTTCAAGTTTGCTTTGCTATCTTGACGATTTACTGATTTTTGCCCGTTCTGAGCTGGAGGCCTTGCAGCGCTTGGAAGTGGTATTTTCGCGGTTGAGGGCTAGTAATTTGAAGCTGTCCCAGAAAAGTGTCACTTTCTCAGACGCTCAATCAAGTTTTTGGGCCATGTAATCAGTGGTTCTGGAATTTCCGTGACGAAGACAAGGTGGCAATCATTTCCGCCTTTCAGAAAAAGGATCTGATGAAAGATGATGGCTTAACACCTTCGCAGAAGAAAGTGAGATCATTTCTGGGCATGGTCCTCTATTACCAAAGCTTCATTCCTGGGTGTTCAAGGATCGCAAAACCATTGTTCAATCTGACGGCTGGTCAAAACGGACTGTGAAAGGTGTAAGTGGTCCGAATCGATCTGGCACTTACCGTGTGCTGTCTCCCCAAGATTGGACTCCTGCCTGTGATGCCGCCTTTGCGGAGTTAAAAAGATCTCTTGTTGAAAGTGTGGTGCTTGCTCACCCTGACTTTGAGCGCCATTCATTCTTTGCACTGATGCGTCTCTAGACGGCTTGGGCGCAGTACTTTCTCAAGTTCCCACTGGTGAGGATAAAGCGCGTCCAATAGCCTTTGCCAGCAAGTCTTTGAGCCGCAGCCAAGCCAATTACCCCGCGCATAGGCTAGAATTTTGGCGCTCAAATGGTCCATATGTGACAAGTTCAGCCACTGGCTTAAAGGTCACGAGTTCACTGTATGGACTGATAACAACCCGCTTACATACATCATGACGAAACCTAAACTGGATGCATGCGAGCAGCGCTGGGTTTCAAACTGGCCCCGCATAACTTCCAGATCAAGTACGTCCCGGGAAGGTTAAATGTAGTGGCGGATGCGCTCAGTCGTGACCCGTTCGTAAAGCCAGTGAGCCAACGACTCCTGTCCGAGCCTTACTCTGAATTGCTGAAACATGTGCACAATGTGCAGGATGATTCTGTGCAGAATGCATTTCATCTTACATGCCAGCCACAGATCCTTGACACCGGGTTCAATCAGAGCTCTGAAAAGGACATCTCCATGGCTGCTGAGGATGTGTCTTCCATCTTGTCGTCTTGTGGTGATTGGGATTTAGGGGCTGTATCCAGAGCAACGTCTTTGGCCGATCACTTGAGTTCATTGGTTCCTGACTGCCACGACAACATTCATGCCTTTTCGTTGCCTGAACTGCAGATTCAGCAGCATGAAGACAAGGTTATTTCAAGGGTAGCCTTCTATGTTAGTAGGAAACGCAGACCTTCCAGGCGTGAGCGTATGAGTGAGGATTTGCGTGTTCTGAGATTCTTGAGACAGTGGGACAAACTCTTTTGCTTAATGACATCCTGTACAGAGTCAAAAGATCCCTGTACTAAGAGAAAGAAGTTTCAGTTTGCCATGCCTGATTCCCTGAAACAACAAGCTCTTGCTGGTGTTCATGACCTGGCCGGTCACCAAGGTCAACCACGCACCCTGTCTTTAGTCCGCCAGAGGTTCTATTGGCCTGGCATGGAACGAGATGTACGTGATTATGTCAAGACTTGTACCCGCTGTGTCCTAAGTAAGACTCCAGAGCCGGCAGCCAGAGCACCATTGGAGAGTATCAAAACCTTTGCCCCATTGGAGCTTGTTTGTATTGATTTCTGGGCCGCTGAAGACAGGCACAATAAATCGGTGGATGTCTTGGTAATCACGGATCATTTCACCAAGCTAGCTCACGCTTTTCCTTGTCGGAACCAATCTGCAAAGAGCGTTGCCAAGAAACTCTGGGATGGCTTCTTCTGCATTTATGGCTTTCCCCAACGTATTCATTCCGACCAGGGAGCCAATTTTGGAAGTGAGCTGATAGCGGAGCTCCTTCATCTTGCCGGTGTGGACAAGTCACGAACTTCCCCGTACCATCCAATGGGGAATGGTGGCGCTGAGAGGTTTAACAGAACATTGGGGAGCATGCTGAGATCCCTTCCTCCTGAATCAAAACAGAAGTGGCCACAGTTAGTGCAAACGATGACATTTGTATATAACTGTACTACCCATGAGACAACTGGATTTGCTCCGTTTTATTTGATGTTCGGAGGGTGCCGAGATTACCTGTTGACCTGATGTTTCGAAGTGTCCTTCGTGATGAGTCTACCTGTAATTACCATGATTATGTCCAATCTCTTGTCGGAGATCTACAGTCTGCTATGGTGCTGGCTCAAAAGAACTCTACTGCAGAACAAAAACATCAATCTGATCAATACAATAAGAGAGTTAAAGGTCTTCCCTTGTCAGTTGGTGATCAGGTCCTCCTTGCTAACAAAGGCTGCAGAGGGAAAAGAAAGCTTGCCGATAAGTGGGAGCCCACCATGTATTCTGTTGTCTCCTCCAACCCGACCCTGCACATCTATAAAATCCGTGACAGATCTGGTCGTGAGAGAGTGGTGCATCGAAATCTGTTGTTACCAGTTAATTTTCTCCCTATGCCGACTGCTGATTTTGAATCTTCTGTTTGTGGAAGTGTTTGTGTTGATCATTGTTCCACCTTCTCAATCTGTATGTGGTCTGGTTGAGTCTACAATACCATTAACTGATGATTTGTCACATGTGGAGTCTCTCTGTCATCTCTCACATGGCTGTTTGTGATGATGATCCTGTTGCTACATGGGTCTCATCTCATTGCTCTCAACCTATTTCTGAAGCATGTGATGATGTATCAGTTGTTAACTTTGACACTGTAACTGATGCCTCTTTCTCTAATGTTCCTGTTTCCAATGAATTACATGACCCAGTGGTTCACCCTGATACTGCCAATCATTATTTTACCAGGTTTGGTAGGGTAATTAGACCCGTTCGCAGATTAATTGAGTCCATGGTTCAATTGGAAACCATACTTGGTATGGAGCCTGGATCTCCTGTTATTCATGTTTAGGTCTGTATTTTTCATTGCGTTGCCTATGATGATGATGATGTTTACTATATGTTATGTTTAAAACTATATGTTTAAGCAAATGGTCTGAGTGTTTCAAAGTGTAATGGGCACTTTGTCTATGCCTACAACATGTGTGGAGGTTTGGCCAATCTCTTTCACGTTTGTATCCTATGGTTGGGTAACTTTCACGTTGATGTCTGCATTTTTTTTCCTGTCATGTAGGCCGAGTGATTCTTATGACCAGTGCTTTGTGTTTACCTTCATATTTTGTGTAAATTCTGGGGGGTGAGTGTAACAGGTATAGAAAATACACTGTTAAATATAAGAATTCACACAAAATTGTATTTATCTCATATGGTTACCTGATGTAAAAATGAGCGCTTCCCCTTTAAGAGTTGTGATGCCACATGTGATTTAACTTCCTCTGCTGCTCCCTCCTCTTCCCTTTTGTAATGTTATCTTGTGGAAGAGGTAGGTTTTTCTTTAGTCTCCTGATATTTCATTTATTTTTAATCTTTTGAACTTATATTTTCACTTAAATTTATTTTGTATAATGTTATTTTACTTATCTGTGTGGTTAATCGTGTCATCTTATACTTTTGAGTAATAATCTTATCTTTAAGTGTGTGGAAGTAAGAGCACATGGTGATAAATGTACAACGTGTGTATTTTAGAATGAAAAGGGCATTTCCATCTAAAGAGGCTGCTTATTTGTTTCATGTGTCAGGTATGTTTGTTGTATTTTTATTTTTTTTGTTTCCCCCTTTTGTAATGTTATCTTGTGGAAGAGAATGAAAAGGGCATTTCCATCTAAAGAGGCTGCTTATTTGTTTCATGTGTCAGAAATAAAAATGCTCCTGGAGAAGAATCAAAGCCTGCTGTCCTGTATCTGATTCAGTAAAATCACAACGCAGAGTCCAGTTATTCCACCGGTGTCGCCGGCTGCATGTAAAGTTTGGCGTCGCGAGTCACCGGTTACACTTCCACCAGCCGATTGATTGGATCGAGCCATTCCAACCTCCTGTCTAGGTGAAGTAAGAGCTAAAGTAGCGTGTTAAAATAGTGGGAGCCGCAGCACACCAGATTTCTCAGGGATCAGGGTTTCTACCAGGGGATACAGGAATGTGCAGATACTTGATCATTACTGTAACCCTAGCAAGGGGGGCTGAAGGGTTGCTCTCTCTTGCCCATGGAGAAGACCCTAGCACTACGGAGGGAAGGAGCGTGCCACTGTTCCTTTCATGGGCTACCATCATGAAGATGGGTCCCACGCCGTACCCGTGTGGTTGTTCCCCTGTTTCAGATGATATTCCTGAACTCCTGAGTCTGGGCTGTTCAGCTTTAATCTTTCTATGAACACGTTTTTGGCTCACATTTATTTGCATCCATCCTTTTACGTCGTGTGTTTCATGTTAGCTCTGTATCAGTCTCTCTCTTTCACCTCTGACACCTCCAGGAATGCCCCAACAGTATGCAGAACCAGTTTCTCTGTGGTCCCGGTGGGGCGTATTCTTCTCTATAGAGATCTATCCTTTGGACGTTACTGGGCCTTACAGGTCATCAGCAGAACCCTCGAGGACAACCCACATCTCCTAGTTTTCTTCTTTTCTAGGCTGTGGTTTGGTTCCCCGCCTTCAGCTGACTGTTGCTCTGCTCTCACTTACAATGGCTTGTGTGAATCCACGAGTGCCAGGGTCTTGCTTCTTCTGCCATAACAAGAGTCTGCAAAACTTTGAGATCTGCTGTTGGGGATGAAAGAACAAAATGTAATTCAGCAAGACTGGCTTTGTGCATATCCTTAGCTAAGTGACATAGGAGAGTAATAATGTCTTTTTCCCACTGATCTCCAGTTACAGCTTATTTTCTTCCAGTTAATCAGATAATAAATAATGTTTTAAATGTCATGTTTGGCTTATTCTAACTATATAGAACACTAATTCAGAGTATTTATGTATAAAAGTGTCATTTCTGTAAATCTATATTTGTAATGTAACCATACTTCAAATCAAATATATTTTAAATCAGTATAAATTATATATTTTTGACAATTTTGGTTGAAAAATACACAGATATTTTGTTCAGTTGTGAAGATATAAACATCTAGAATATATAATTAATTGTAATTTGTATAATAATTAAATAATATATGCAATATATCAAAGCTCCTCTTCATCTCCAAGATTGTAGAAAAGGTTGTAGCACAGCAGTTCTGCTCACATCTACACATGAGGAACATTTGTGAAATGATTTCAGCCTCATTATAGCACAGAGACGGCACTAGTTAAAGTGGGAAATGACCTGCTATTGGCTTCTGATCAGGGTTTTGTCTCCTCACTTGTTTTGCTCCACCTCAGTGCAGCTTTTCACCCCATGGATTTCTCCACACTCTCTGAGGTAAAGTTCCATAAGGATCTGTCTTAAGCCCACTGACTGCACCCCAGGACTCTTTAAATGACCACAAATGTCCACAAAATCTAGTGGAACATCTTCCCAGAAGAGTGGAGGTTATGATTAGAACAGGAAATGGAGACTAAATGGAATGTTCCAAACAATTCACATAGCAATCGTATGGTCAGGTGTCCACATACTTTTGGTTCTATAGTGTAGACACCACTATATCGTAGATCACATGGGGAACATCTCCAAGAAACATCTCCCAGAAGGAAGTTTTGTTTCAGCATGATAAAAATCTAACAGGTGTAAATAGTAATAAAAACTAAAGTCTAATCTACGAGTGAATGTGTGTAATAAAGTCCTGCACCGTGTGTAAACAGAGTGTCGAATGTAATTTAATGTAAAATGAGAATAAAATAAATGTGAGTAAGATGAAAACACTCACCGCTCTGAGGAGATTTTGCCGCGCGCATACAGACACCTTTCTGCGCATGCGCGTTCATCTCTGACTCTGTTTCCGGGTAAATCAGGTGATCCCGCTGCGCGCGCGTTCGTTATTAGGCAACATGGACACGCACGCACACACTAAGGCAAGCCAAAAGGATCAGAATTATATGGCAAGCCAAAAGAGTCAGAATTAGGCCTTAGATTAAACGAGTTAACATTAAAAACGCCGTTAAATACGGCGTTTTAAACAGTATCGGCGCCATAAAATACACCGTTGTGATCACAAACGCCGTAAAAAGCGTGCGAAAATATGTAAATCAAGCCGTATTTGACGGCGTTTAGTGTACAAGAAAAGCGCCGCTTTTCACGCCGTTCGTATTGTCATGTGACGGCGTAAAAAAAACGGCGTTTTGGTTGCACAGAGCACGCGTCTTTTACAGCATTTTTCTTCTAGTATAATGAGTCACCACCCGTTGATTTTCACAGCCAGTAATATTGAACTGTTCTCATCCAATTAACGATGAACAGAACCAGACCGGACCAATTCAGCACAGATCATTTGTGATAATCCAATTCGTAGGAGTTCTTTTCCATTCAATAAGCAGAAAAATCCAGTTTGCTTGAAAATGAACATTAAATGAGTGCACTCGCCAGCTAACAGAGGAAACTGGACCCGATGTGCTTCAGTCAACTTCAGTGATTGTTTTCATTCTTTCTTAGTTTCTCACTTTCAAATCCTTGCTTATTTTGACATTGTGAAAATACTACAGTATTTATAGTAAACTATAGTAAATTGTAGTGTACTATATATAGTATTTACAACACTTAATGAACGCATACTGTAGTATTACAGTAAACTCAACTGTGAACTGTAAAGCTTTAGCATTTAGTTGTTACTACAGTAAAGTGTATTGTAGTATAATATGTCTGATAGGTGTGGAAAACAGTACAGTTTTTTAGCATTTATATTAGTATAGTTGTTATATTACCGCAACAACTATAGAATTACTACAACAAATTAATTGAAGTACTTTACTATAGTACACTATAGTATTTACTATGAATTACTAAAGTATTTTTTTCATATCAGTTGAATGAGTCTGTTGGCGGTACGATTTTTCTCTGCATCTGAAAGAAAAAAAAAACGAAGTGCTTTAGATTATTCACTACGAAGATCACTGATCCACACAGTGGACATGCGTGCTTATTACATTAGCTATTCTGATAAGAGCATTAAACATTTTATTTCTTCAATATTGTTTCTACATAGCCCACTGTTTGTGACTTATAAAACTTGACAGGGTTACAGTTGTTATTATTATCATTGCAGCCAGTTCCAGTTATCAGGCTCCACTTACCTGTAGTGGAGGTAGAGGAGCGCCCCATTACAGCATCACTAGAGAGCAACTTTCTTTTCTGAAGTCATGTGGTTTATCACTTTCTTTGATAGACAGCAGAGATTCTGAAAGTTTCTTTGGCTCCAGTCAAACGACGCATCAAGTAAGTTGCATCAAGATGTAGGCTAATTTATTTTTAAACTACTTGATGTGCATGAAATGAACATTGTATTTACATTTATACAGTAGATTTCAATTAATGCATTCCCTGGCTATCAAACCCATGAGCTTCACATTGCTATAGTGCCTATAGTGTGCTATATGGCACAAAGAAGACCACAGAGGCGATTGTACAGCGTTGCTGGACCAAACTCCCTTTGGCACATTGATGTCAACCACAAATTGATAAGGTAGATATTTAGGTGCATCTCATTAAATGTCGTGAAAAGGTTTTCTTGTAAGTTATTTCAAAAATGTAAACTTTCATATATTTTAGATGAATTGCATGTAAAGTAAAACATTTCAAAAGTTTTTGGTTTAATTTTGATGATTAGAGATTACAGCTCATGAAAGTCAAGAATCAGTATCTTTAAATATTAGATTCAAATTTCAATTAATGACCATCCCTATAGTATAAAATTCAGGTATCTCTTGTTCTTTGAAACCACACCAATGGGGAAGACTGCTGACATGGCAATGATCCAGAAGACGATCAGTGACCCCCTCCACAAAGAGTAAAAGTCAGTGAAGGTCATTATTGAATGTTGTGGCTGTTCACAGAGTGCTGTATCAAAGCATATTAAATGTAAAGTTGACTGGAAGGAAGAAATTGAGTAGGAAAAGGTGCACATGCAACAGGGATGACCACAAGCTTAAGAATACTGCCAAGCAAAGCCAATTTAAACACTCGGGAGATCTTCACAAGGAGTAGCATGAAGCCAGAGTCAGCGCATCAAGAGTCACCATGCTCAGACGTCGTCATGAAAAGGGCTACCAAGTGACTTCTGAACCAGAGACAATGTTAGATCATCTTACCTGAGCTGTGGAGAAAAAGAACTGGACTGTTGCTCAGTGGCCCAATATCTTCTTTTCAGATAAAAGTCAATTTTGCATTTTATTTGGAAATCAAGGTCCCAGAGTCTGGCAGAAGAGAGGAGAGGCACACAATTCATGTTGTTTGAAGTCCAGTGTGAAGTTTCCACAGTAGGTGATGGTTTGGGGTGCCATGTTATCTGCTGGTGTTGGTCCACTGTGTTTTCTGAAGTCCACAGTCAATGCAGCCATATACCAGGAAATTTTAGAGCACGTCATGCTTCCTGCTGCTGACCAACTTTATGGAGATACTGATTTCATTTTCCAGCAGTACTTGTCAACTGCCCACAGTGCCAAAGGTACCAAAAGCTTGTTTGATGACCATGGTGTTACTGTGATTGATTTGCCAGCAAACTTGCCTGACCTTAACCCCATAGAGAATCTATGAGGAATTGTCAAGAAGATGAGAGACACCAGACCCAACAATCCAGACCCAAACTATCAAAGCAACCTGGGCTTCCATACCACCTCAGCAGTGCCACAAACTGATCACATCCATTCCACGCTGAATTAAGGCAGTAATTAAAGCAAAAGGAGCCCCTACCAAGTATTGAGTGCATATACAGTAAATGAACATACTTTACAGAAGGTCAACAATTCACTAAAAATAGTATTAGTAGAAGTAGAAGTATTATAGTTTATTGAGATTGGTGGGTTTTTGTTAAATGCGAGCCTAAATCATCACAATTAAAAAAAACAATGACATAAACTACTTCAGTCTGTGTGCATTGAATTTATTTAATACACATGTTTCACAATTTAAATTGAATTACTGAAATAAATAAATTAACTTTTCCATGACATTCTAATTGATTGAGATGCACCTGTACACGTTACGTGAGTATGCTTTTTGTTTTATACAAGTAACATTTAATAAAGTATATATTAAAAAAAAGTATTTATGACCTTCCTATTATTAAAATATTCGTTATAGGAAGATGTACTGTAATGTATTTTCTTTTTGCTTTTAATTCCTTATATTATAACAGCGTTTCTTTTTTGTGTTTTAGATGGAGAATTGTTATTCATGGTGGCTACAGTCGGCTCACAGTCTTTCTCCACGCTTCAAACAACAACCGCAGCACCACTGTAATGAATTGCTTTTTGAATGCTGTGGCCAGGTATGGAGTGCCTTCTAGGGTCAGAACAGATCATGGAGGAGAAGACAATGATGTCTGTGTGATGAACCTTTTCAGGGGCTCAGAGAGAGGCAGTGCTATCAGGGGCAGGAGCACTCATAACCAGCGTATTGAGAGGCTCTGGGGTGACGTGGCTGGGATTAACTACTGTTTATTATAATCTCTTCCACTTCCTGAAGAGTGAAGGTATAGTGGACATAGACAATGAAATGCATCTCTGGGCTCTTCATTATGTTTTCTTGCCAAGGATCAACAGGGACTTGACTGCCTTCATCCGACAATGGAACAACCATGGGCTGAGAACTGAAAGACATCAGACCCCGATGCAGATTTTTGTCTGAGGCTGCCTGGAACAACAAGGAAAAAGAACCACAGCAATGCAAGAAATCTTTAGCAGAGGAGCTGGGCCAGCAGCTAAAACTGTTGTTCAAGGACCATCTGAACAAGGAGAAACAACATCAAGAATGCAGGGGGCAGCAATGGTTGACTGGCCAGACAGAGTACCAGTACCACAGAACCACTACACTTTGGACAATGCAACCTTGGAGCAACTTGTTGCACAATTTAATCCACTTGGTGGTGCACAAGCAGAACTTGGATTAGACATCCTTTGCAATGTTTTGTCTTTTTTGACATCTTTAAATGAATCATAAGAAAGGACGAGTTCATTTCAAAATAGAAATTATGGCTGCATGTTATGGTTGACTTTCATTAAATGTACAAAACATAGAGCGAACCTTTTAAGTTTGTTTACAGTATGTTCCATTATACATGATCACTTTCAGGTTTTTATTTCTTGACACCAAAAGAACTGTGTCCAAAACATCCACATTTCTTTGGTGAAATTTGGTGAAATCACCTTTTTACATTTGTTTAGATCCAAATAAGCTTGCAGCTACGACTTTAATAGTCATTATTTTAATATGTAAATATGTTAAGACGTTGTAGTTAATTTAAGGCAATGCACGTCAATGTTGAGGTCTTCTGGAATGCTGGTGAAATAAAAGTGTCCAGTTGCCACACCAAAATTGTTTTCTGATTTATTCTTTGACAATCAAATACATTTGGATCTTGAACAAAATTTTTACCAGAGCTGTTATAAAAAATCCAAAGATTCAGATTTTTGCAGAAACTTTGATGAAGGTTTTTACATTTAATGAACATAAGCATTGATTAATTTTGTCTTGTAATACAATAATGCCAATAACAATTTTAAACACTAAAGAATAGAAATGGAAACTTGGCAAGGTAAAGCCATTTAAACTTAATGTGAAAATGAACGTTCACAATTCCTATAGATATATATTTGTATAAATATATAAAAAAAACCCAAAGTTTCTTCCAACTGTTTTTTGGAAGGCTTATACCTTTCCAAATCCAAGAGAGCCTTTTATGGCAAGAAACATAAATTCCCTAAATTCCTCTTCTTCTGACACACCTCTTGGAAGATAGAGAGTTAGGGCACAGGTAGAAGCATACGGAATTCTTCGGGTTGGCTCCTCTTGGTTATAAAATTCCAGTTGGCACTTTTGCTAAAAACCCAGTGGAGGGATAGTCTCTGCTGCTGTCACAAAAACTAGGACATCTTCAAAGGATATGCCAACTTCTTCCTCTGTTTGTGTGTAAAACAAAATGTAAAAGGCAAGAAGCAAAATATAATTACATTACAAAACAGTGTGCATTTGAAGAAACATTAGCCTTGAATTAACATAAGCCAGCACTCCCACTGGAAGAATGTGTCCTCCTCAAAGTCTCGCCTGTTGCTCCCTGGTTCACTCCAGACAATGCTGAAGAGGTCTCTGACTTCATGTCTTGTCAGTCTACCTCTTGTGTTGGTAATCATTGGGAGAAAGGCTGTTGAATTAATAAGGACCACCTCCCACAACTGGCCACAGGAGTTCAGCTCAGTGGTAAACTGCTGAATCATACTTGCCACTCTAAACCGAAAAAAGTAATAATTAAGGTCAGTTCACACCAAGGACGATAACTATAAAGCTAATGATGAAGATATAGTTCTAAAAACATTGTCAATATTAAAGATCAATATTGCTAAATGGCATTGTGATGTCATTGCATAATCACAATGCAAAATTGTCACATCAAATCTCAGCAAAAAAATATATTTTACACAGCAAAAAATTATTTTGTTTAGCCTATGAATTAAGATTATTTTTCTTAACCCAATGGGAGATATTTTTGCTTGATATAATAAAAAACTAAGGCAAGTCACCTTTCAGTATTACCTAACATAAACGGATGGATGGATTTTTTGTCCACTCTTGTTGCAAAAATACTTGAAAATTCAGGAGACCCAGGACACCTTATTAGGTGAATTTTTTTGCATAAATTTGATAGCTGGAACTAACAGTAAATTATATGTAAAATATATATTATATAATTACACTATGTTTTTACCTGTGGTAGATGTAGTGGGTTACTAACTGCCCATAAATTGTGGACAAATCAGTCACCGAGGCTGTGAAAATATTGGGTACCCCACAGTCAGAAGGGAGTTTTTAAGCTCTGTCGGTTCCTCTGCAGTGCTGCATCTGACAACCTTAAATCGTAGAAAAACATGTGGCCTTAAAAAGTATTAATTATAACAGTTACTGAATACATTGTTCTCCTAAATGATATGGTATCTCCATACCTACATTATGTGACATGTAAAATTACTTGAGTTACCTTTGCCAGCTTTTCTACAATTTCATTTTCCAGGAAATTAGTTCATCAAATGTGCTGAGGTCTGGTTTCTGGCCACACATTAACATGAAAAGCTCCTTGTTTAAGCACCTCATGCCTTGTCCATTGTGAATTATGGACCAGGCCATTAGTCTTCCTGCTGTATAAAATTTATTTTCCTCTAGTGCCTTCTGATTGTAGCTGAAGAGCAACTGTCCAGGTTTGCCCTCAAATATCCCAAGGTTGCTTTGGAGCTCAATCATGAGGAGTCTAAGGAAAAGAAAAAGAAAAAATAAAGTACTGTAGCCTGAAAACAATGTAAAAAAAACTGGAAAATATCATCACAAATCCCTCATATTTCGTGATAGGTTTGCAGTGATAAGAAACATCACCTTTTAATGAATTATCTAATAAAATTATATAATTATATAAAACTTTTTATGAAATCATTATGTATTCAAGAATGAAAAAACTTGATATTTCTAAAGCACCTGAGCTGAAAGTGTTCCTGTAGCTCAATTGTTATCGTATTGCATTATCAGCACTAGGGTTCAGTTGGGTTCAATTTCCCAGGAAACTTACATACTGATAAAAATGTAAACAAGTTTAATCCAATGATCAAATGTCACAGGTGCCAAAGAGGCATGTATAACTGTCACATGGATATACTACATTAGGTCATCCAAAAAATATTTGAATGTTGTTTATGGCAAGAACAAATAAGAACTTAAACTGATATTGTCCAAAAATCCACTTTGAAACCTAGGGCATTTGAAGGGCTCTGTAGACATTATATAGATGTCATTTCTAATGTACCTAAAAAATGCTCTCCTTGGACCTCCATAGTCCTCTCCCATTTCTCCCACAAACTTAATATTGGGAGTTTTGTGCCACTCAAAAAACCCTCTTGACAGGGCCACACATGCACTTTTAAAAATGTTTTTACGTCTTGCTATGACAGTTAAGTTGGAATTGAAGTCCAGGTTGTCCTCACAAAACTCCTTCAGAATTGCTGGTAGCTCTCTGTCAAGCTGAAAATACAAAAACTAATGATCACCAACGTATGAAATGCATTAAAATAATTGTTCATTTGCGTGATGGACTATTATATAAAATTGGTAATAAAATTTGAAGACAGCCTTTATGCTGCTTCACAAACCTGGCCTAAAAGTTGAAAAGTTTCAAATGCTTTAGGTTTGACAGGCTTAATATGTGGAACTTTTTAAAAGATAACATTTAGCATATTTTTGCAGCTAAACCATAAAAACACATTTAGCTGGTTGGTAGGTGTTAAATTGAGCCAGGGTGCTTTCTGTGTGGAATTTCCAAGTTCTCCCTGTGTCAGCTCCTGGTATTTTCCCTGGTATTATCAACCCACCATCCAATCCACCGTGCAGATTAGATGAATTGGAGTCACTAAATTGATTTTAGGTGTGTAAGTGTAAATATTTGTTGGTATTACATTTAGATTAGATTGATGGATGGATGGATGGATGGATGGATGGATGGATGGATGGATGGATGGATGGATAGAATACATACGGTGGGACTACTACTCCTGACTGGAGAAGCCAGGAGTACTTCTTCAGTGTCAGATCCGGATGAGTCTATATAGAACTTGGCTGCCATTTCTTGTGGGCGTGCTTGCAGTGGTGTGGGCTGTATGGCTGCCACTTCCTGTGGGCGTGCTTGCAGTGGTGTGGGCTGTATGGCTGCCACTTCCTGTGGGCGTGCTTGCAGTGGTGTGGCTGTATGGCTGCCACTTCCTGTGGGCGTGCTTGCAGTGGTGTGGGCTGTATGGCTGCCACTTCCTGTGGACACGCTTGCAGTGGTGTGGGCTGTATGGCTGCCACTTCCTGTGGGCGTGCTTGCAGTGGTGTGGGCTGTATGGCTGCCACTTCCTGTGGACGTTCTTGCAGTGGTGTGGGCTGTATGGCTGCCACTTCCTGTGGGCGTGCTTGCAGTGGTGTGGGCTGTATGGCTGCCACTTCCTGTGGACACGCTTGCAGTGGTGTGGGCTGTATGGCTGCCACTTCCTGTGGGCGTGCTTGCAGTGGTGTGGGCTGTATGGCTGCCACTTCCTGTGGGCGTGCTTGCAGTGGTGTGGGCTGTATGGCTGCCACTTCCTGTGGGCGTGCTTGCAGTGGTGTTGTGAACCTGGCACTTTTTTTAAAGAAAATGAAACTTACTTAAAAGATCATACAAACAATCATAAAATAATAATAACTAGACACACTTTATCTTGGCAAGCCTGGCATTAAAAAATATGAAAAACTTTGAAATCTGTTAGTTGTATGGTTTGACAGATAAATAAACATGCTTTCACAAGATGCTAGCATGTTTTAGAAAAATAACATTTTAAAATAGTAAATCACAATAAATTATTAATAAAAAACAGTATAAAAATACTGATTTTTATTTTAAGTGCATACAGCTTAATTCCATTCTCCCTTTCAACCTATAGTGTCTATATGTGGAGTGGGATCTGAATATGAGAGAATATGAATGAAGAACTATGTAAAACTGTGTATGTTTTATAGAGGTCAAATCGGAGCCGATATGAGAAGACTTGCTCTGTGTTGACAGAGGTGAGAGTAAAAGGTGGAGTAAAAGGACATTTAGTATATTTTTGTGGTTCAATGAAGATGCCAAACTTGCTTTGTTACACAGGTTTCATGCCATGATGCAGATTTAATAAGCAAAGGCCTACAGGCAGTACAAGCATGCTTTGAATATATAATTTACTCACCTTCAGACGAGTATAAAGGGAAGATCTCCCTAATGCATTGTTTGAGTGAATCTGATCTGGAGTAAAACTTTCCATCTGCAAAGGAATTATCTGTCTGTAAGTATTAAAAAAAACTATTTTAGCTTTCATGTCAAAAAGCATGAAATTATTAAAAGTATTCACATATGTGAACTCACCCCTGTGTGAACTACAATGGGAAACGGTGGCACTTTTTAGCATAGAAACTTTAAAAGTGAGTTGTCTAGGTGCTCTCACTCTGCATCTTTTCTGATGGACCACCACTCCAAGCTAGATGATGCAGGTAACCTTGAATTTTAATACAATATAATAATATAGTCATAGACTTTTACTGTAATAAACATTTTATAACCGAAAAGATTTACACTAATAACATGTATAATATATAACATAATATATGTAGGCCTAATGTTTAATATTTTCTGTACAATTCATAATTACGTACATAAAGAAATATATTTTGTTAGGTCAGTCCACCTGTGTTGACAGATTTAATATATGATCGTATGTAAAACATCTTTGTTCATTCATGGCCTTGTTTAAGATTTTTGTAGCATGCAGTAGACACACTCATCTCAACCATTTCTGCATATTGCTTATCCTATATTCTGTATGAATAATACACTGCAAGCTAATGTTGATTTTAGGTCATTATTTGCCCTCTGTCGGCTCAGCAGCAGCAATCATATAGCCTACAGTATGTATAAGTGGTTTTACCCAAACATTTCTTGCAAACGTTCTGCACCGGATTTCATACAAACTTATTAGATTTATTTTTTCTCTGTGCAATTAAAATGTCATAACTACTTGTTTAATAATAATTGTTGAACAAACAGTTAATTTAGAAGTTTTGTAAAATGCAATAATCTGAATTTATTAAGATTACTGGCTAAAATATTTTACAATATTTCAAAATATCCAAATACATATCCAACCTTAAATATGCCTAACGTTACCTTTCCAGAAGAGATGCCTGCTTCTCTTCGGGGGGGTCTTCATTAAGAAGTCGATAAAACTGAGCATTCATTCTGTCTCTTATTTCATCTATTCTACTTCTGAATCGGTTTTCATCCACCATACTTATATAATATGATTAATACTTGAGTCACTTACTACTTAATTTATGATACTTAAAAGAAAACTGATTCTCGCCAACCTTTGTGCCTTGATCAATCAAAAGTGCACTAAAACTGCACAGGATCCTGTATGCAGTAAGGCCCAACAGTTTTACTCATTAGACTCATCATGTTCGTAGTAAGTATTAGGGCCCAATCACTAGTGTGCGAAGGGCCCTCTTGTTTCCCAAAGGATTTTTCCCCCCTTCTACAGTTTGGGCACTTTTGGGGTCTTAACATACTCAGAAATGCATCAGAATCAGCAGCCAGGTTGGAATCTGCAGGCATTAGGACTTCAGTGAGGATCAGCCCTGGGTGTTCAGCTGTGGCAAACACTGATGGCGAATAAAGGACAGGAAGTTTTTAATAACTTCTGTGGACATTAAGTGATGTACATAAAAGCTTAGGATTATGTTAAGAGAAGAAAGTTGATTTAAGAATGTCGGTTATAGCGCCACCAACTGGCAGCAGGAAGTGTCACTTTTTGACGCTGCAAAAATCTTGTTCCTTACTTTTACCCGCTTTAATGTTCGCTTGCAGTGTAAAATTAAAACCTTCTGTTCATTCTTAAGCGAACTGGATTTTTCTGCTTATTGAATGGAAAAGAACTCCTACGAATTGGATTATCACAAATGATCTGTGCTGAATTGGTCCGGTCTGGTTCTGTTCATCGTTGATTGGATGAGAACAGTTCAATATTACTGGCTTTGGAAATAAACGGGTGGTGACTCATTATACTACAAGAAAAACGCCGTAAAAGACGCGCGCTCTGTGCAACCAAAACGCCGTTTTTTCCGGCGTCACATGACAATACGAACGGCGTGAAAAGCGGCGCTTTACTTGTACACTAAACGCCGTCAAATATGACGTCAATTACGTATTTTCGCACGCTTTTTACGGCGTATTTTATGGCGCCAATAATGTTTAAAACGCCGTATTTAACGGCGTTTTGAATGTTAACGCGTTTAATCTAAGGTGTTATTTTGACCCTTTTGGCTTACCATAACACACACACACACACACACACACACACACACACACACACACACACACACACACGCGCACACGCACACACATCACTCAGGACCTGTCTTGGTCCTGTCACATCAACACCCTGGTGAAGAAGCCCGGCAGCGTCTGTACCATCTGAGACGCTTAAGGGACTTTAAACTTAGACACGGTCACTCATGCCGGACAGTCGTATAAAGCATTTTACTGCATGTCGTACTCTGTATGTATGTGTATGTGACAAATAAAATTTGATTCGATTCGATTTGGTGTGATATTTAAACATAGAGAGGAAGATAAAGAGACGTGGTGGTGGAATGAGGAAGTGCAGGAGAGCAGAATGAGAAAGAGGTTGGAGAAACAGAATTGGGATCGACAGAGTGATGAGAAAAGTAGGCAGGAGAACAAGGAGATGCAGCAGCAGGTAAAGAGGGATGTGGTGAAAGCCAAGGAAAAGGCATATGAGTAGCTGTATGAGAAGATGGACACTAAGGAAGGAGAAAAGGATTTATACCGACTCGCCAGGCAGAGGAACCGAGCTGGGAAGGATGTACTGCAAGTTAGAGCAATAAAGGATGGAGATGGAAATGTGTTGACTAGTGAGGAGAGTGTGTTGAGAAGCTGATGAATAAGGAAAAAGAGAGAGAGAAGGTTGGATAGGATTAGTAAGAGCAGCGATTAAGAGGATGAAGAGTGGAAAGTCGGTTGGACCAGATGTCATACCAGTAGAAGCATGGTTTGAGTTTTTAACCAGATTGTTTAACAGGATTTTGGAAGGTAAGAAGATGCCTGAGGAATGGAGAAGAAGTGTGCTGGTACAGATTTTTAAGAATAAGGGAGATGTGCAGACCTGCAGTAACTACAGGGGAATAAAGTTGATCAGTCACACCATGAAGTTATAGGAGAGAGTAGTGGAAGCCAGGCTGAGAGAAGAGGTGACCATCTGTGAGCAGCAGTATGGTTTCATGTCGAGGAAGAGCACCACAGACGCATTATTTGCTTTGAGGATGTTGATGGAGAAGTATAGAGAAGATCAGAAGGAATTGCATTGTGTGTTTGTGGATTTAGAGAAAGCGTACGACAGGGTGAAGAGAGAGGAGTTGTGGTATTGTATGTGGAAGTCAGGTGTGTCAGAGAAGTATGTGAGGGTGGTGCAGGACATATGAGGACAGTGTGACAGCAATGAAGTGTGCAGTAGAAACGCCAGACTTGTTTAAGGTGGAGATTGGACTGCATCAAGGATCGGCTCTGAGCCCTTTCCTGTTTGCAGTGGTGATGGACTGGTTGACTGACGAGGTCAGACAGGAGTCTCCGTGGACTATGATGTTTGCGGATGATATTGTGATTTGTGGTGAGAGTAAGGAGCAGGTTGAGAAGATCCTGGAGAGGTGGAGGTACACGCTGGAGAGAAGGGGAATGAAACTCAGTAGGAGTAAGACAGAGTACATGTGTGTGAATGAGAGGGAGGGCAGTGGAGGGGTGTGGTTACAGGGAGAAGAGGTGGAGAAGGTGGAGGAGTTCCGCTACCCGGGATCAATAGTGCAGAGTAATGGAGAGTGTGTTAGAGAAGTGAAGAAAAGAGTGCAGGCAGGGTGGAGTGGGTGGAGAAGAGTGATAGCAGGAGTGATTTGTGATAGAAGAGTATCTGTGAGAGTGAAAGGGAAAGTTTATAGGACTGTGGTGAGACCTGAGATGTTGTATGGATTAGAGACAGTGGCATTGAGTAAAAGACAGGAGGTGGAGCTGGAGGTAGCAGAGCTGAAGATGTTGAGGTTTTTGTTGGGAGTGACGAGGGTGTAGGACGTTTTGGAGACAAGGTGAGGGAGGCGAGATTGAGATGGTTTGGACATGTGCAGAGGAGGGACATGGGGTATATCAGCAGGAGAATGCTGAGGATGGAGCCACCGGGAAGAAGGAAAAGAGGAAGACCAAGGAGGAGGTTTATAGATGTGGTGAGGGAAGACATGCAGGTGGTTGGTGTGACAGAGGCAGATGTAGGGGACAGGGGGGTGTGGAGAGAGATGATCCGCTGTGGAGACTCCTAATGGGAGAAGTTAAATGAAGAAGAACTCTCACCGTATTCTTACTGTACTATTACTGTCCTCTTACACTTCACTTTCACTACATTAAAGTGTGTGTGTAATAGGTTGTTTATGGTAATGATGGTGGTGGTGTGTGTGGCCATTACAGTGTTCAGTTTCCAGACCGAGGTAAAGATCAGACAGGGGCTCTGAAAACACACCTTTGTTCTCCTTATCGAGTGAAACCGTTTTCTCACCTTACAATGGCCACCTGTCCCTCTTCAAACATTCATTTCCTGCTGGTAAAAACCCACCCAGACTGTTCCTGACACTGAACCCCTGAGTCACCCTGTAACCCCCCCCACCCCATTATACCCCAATACAGTAAAACCCTGTTGTACCAGCAAACAGAGATATGAGCAAACTTGCTCGCAAAATTTTACCCTGTTTCACGAGCAAACCCACGCTGCCGGTTCCCCGTTTTCGGCGGAGGGAAGCATCAGTTGCTTAGTTATTGACGTATCATTTGGTCGCTCTCGTTGTTCAGTGCAGCAAAAACATAACTTTTTTTAGTTTTATATTTTTATTTAACTAGAAATCTTGAAAAATGTCTCCCAAGAAAATCAGTGATGGTGCAGTGAAAACGAAAGTAAATAGAATTACCATGGAAACCATTAAGGTTATGAGCGTAGAGCGCGTCTCGCATTCGCATATCAACCACTATCACATGGGTAAGTGTTAAATTATGTTTATATTACGGTCATTTGCGGTGTATTTGTTTGTTAAAATAGGCTACGAATACTTTTTAAGTGCAGAAATAAGCGATCGGATAAGATCTCGGAACAGATTAAATCACTTTTACATTCATTCCTATGGGGAAAACCAGTTCAAACGTACGAGCAAATGGACACGAGCAATTTTCAAGAACGAATTCTGCTCGTACAACGGGGTTTTACTGTATTATAAACATGTAGCACAACACATGCAGTGTAACACAGATTCACACCAACACACATGCACAGTGTAACACACACACTGTAACATACATACACAGTGTAACACACATGTAGAGTGTAACATACACACTAACACATGCATACAGTAACACACACACACACACACACACACAGTAACACTAATGAAGTAACACAGATACACACTAAAAGCAACACGCATACACAGTGTACCACACACATGCACACAAACACACGCAAGTGTAACACATACTGTAACACATGCACACATAACTTACACACACTAACACTCATGCAGTGTAACACATGCACTGTGTAACACACTAACACAAACACACACTGTAAAACATACTGTAACACATACACTAACTCTTGAAGCATAACACACACAAAGACACTAACACATGCACAGTGTGTTACACAGCATGCATGTATGTGTTACACTGTGTGTGTGTTACACAGCGCAGGCATGTTAGTGTATGCGTGTTACACTGTACATGTTCTACACTGTGCATGTGTTACAGTGTCTTTGTGTGTGTTATGCTTCAAGAGTTAGTGTATGTGTTACAGTATCTTTACAGTGTGCATGTGTGTTTGTGTTAGTGTGTGTTACACAGTGCATATTTACACTTTCGCATGTTTAGGTTCAGTGGCTGCACATGCTGTATGCTGCTCTCGGGGCATCTTTTACACTCTGGTGAGTTAATCCTTAATCATTCTCGTGTGTGTTACACCATTACTACTGCACTTTCACTGCATCTGCAATGTTACTGGGTAAAACAATTGTAAGGACATGTAAAGTAATGTGTGTGTGTGTGTGTGTGTGTGTGTGTGTTACAGTGTTACACTTAGCTGCTGTTGGGGAACCGAACTTATAGCCTGAATCCAGAGGACTACATGTTTAAAGCTCTATCTCTCTATACCAACATCGTTTAGATCTTCTTCGTCCTGCTGCAGATCTTTGGACGCCACCCTGAGTATTATGGAGTATTCCCTAGTTTGAAGTCATCATCTCATCTCATCACATCTAATCAGTGTGATTTATTTACACCAAGATTTGTGGATGAATAAAAGGGGAGGGTTGCGTTAGGAAGGGCATCCAGCGTAAAACATCAAACAAGCGTGCCAAATCAAACATACGGATCACGAATACGGATGATCCGCTGTGGCGCCCCCTAATGGGAGAAGCCGAAAGAAAAAAATGAATCATGTCCAAGAAGTTTAGTTTAAATTCACCACTCGAGGGAGGCAGAACTCCACACATCCATATAACCACTGATTCACCCAGCATCCCATAATGATCATCCCTCAATACAGGGTGAAGCCAAAAAGTGCTTGGGCCCCTCAATCGCTTCTGCAGCTACAGTTTACCACTGCATTGTTTCCTCATCCATCCATCCATCCCTCCACCCATCCATCCATCCCTCCACCCATCCATCCATCCATCCATCCAGCCAAGGACCTAACCTCTCATACTTTGCTCTTTCCTGTTGTAATTCATTCCTTTTCTTTCTTTATGAATAAATAACAGTAAATGTCCCACATAGACGTGGAAATCAGTGTGTGTGTGTGTGTGTGTGTGTGTGTGTGTTAGAGACATGAAACTGCACTCTTTAATTGTTTGTTAATTGATTTATTTATTAATGTATTTATTAATGTATTTATTTAATAAGCCACTCTGTCACTGAAGCAGTCACTGTGCCCTACTTAGTGTACACTTGTTTCATGTTCACTTCATTCCTTCACCAGACAGAACCGACCTCGCAGTCGCACACTTCACTATTAAACAGTAGAAAATCAGCTGGTATTTATTTGTCAACGAGTGTGTGTGAGTGTGTGTGTGTGTGTGTGTGTGTGTGTGTGTGTGTGTGTGTGTGTGTGTGTGTGTGAGTGTGTTGTGTGTGTGTCTGTGTGCATGTGTGTGTGTGTGTGTGTGTGTGTGTGTGTGTATATGTGTGTGTGTTGTGGGTGTGAGTGAGTGTTTGTGTGTTTGGGGTGTGTGTGTGTGCATGTGTGTGTGTGTATGTGTGTGTGTGTGTGAGTGAGTGTTTGTGTGTTGGTGTGTGTTTGGGTGTTTGGGTGTGTGTGTGTTGTGTGGTCAGCAGCACCATCTTGGACCTTTAGGGTGTGAGACGTTTGGGGTCGCGAGGGAACATGGAGGTCTGACGCACATTGTGTAGACCGAGGTACAGCATGGTGACTCTCTCCAGACCTGATAGAGAAAACACACACACACACACACACACACACACACACACACACACACACAGTGAACCACAGTGTCCCAAATAAAATAATAAAAAAACTGGCTTATTATATCACAGGGAAGACCCCAGGGTTGTGTCCCTTTTCAGAGCATAGTGCACACTACATTCATCTCACACACAGTGAGACCTGGGCCATGTCCCAAATAAAAAAATATCTTTGTGCACTAATATCTTAGTGCACTAGTGTTCAGACCTTGGACATGTCTCAAATTCACAAACTATTATCACATGCTAGCAAGGAAGTGCACCATTTAATTGGGCTGTGTCTCAAATCACACACTAGTGCACATAAAACAGTCATTTACACACGACCAGAGTCTGGCTGTGTCCCAAATCACAAACTATTTTCTCTGCTTTGCTACACTAGATTCTAGGCTTGGGCAGTGTCCTAAATCAGTTGAGGTTACTTGTGTACATTATTTGGTACACAATGAATTATAGTATATCCACATTTCCTAGAAAGTGTACAGGATAACGATGGTATTTGGGACACGACTCATTTGCAGCTTGGTTACAGTTTAAATCATGTACTAGAGTATTAATAGTGTACTAGCGATAGTGCTGAAGAACCTAAAGCATCGACTTTTGAGTTAAATTCTTACATTTAATCAGTCAATTAGAACAATGCGTCTGTTACCAAACAAATAAAATCAGAATCAACTCATTTCAAAGTAGCATTCAGACGTATTTAAGGGCCTCGCTCAGGGTGTGGCTGGTTTTTGTATGAATGCCTTAATCACTCGCACCTCCCTACCACACACTGTTTACTGCAGCTCAGAGGGACATGTATCGCTTTAACCTGCACTTACAAACGCATCAATAATGTTTTAATATTTTAAACATAAAAAGAGAAGAGACTTTAAAAGTGAAATTAAAACCGCCAGTAGGTGGCAGCAAAAACCATCATGTTGCTCATAGACGCAAAACGCTGCTGTTGCTTTGTTTGGATTATTTTTATTGGAGAAATCGAGCAAAAACAGGCAACATGGTGTCTAAAACACCCTGCCAACGTCTTAAAATGTTGTTCTCTTTCTAAATCCATTTGAATAGACTGATTAATGCACTCTAAATACTCAAACCTACTAGGCTTCATTACGTGTGCACTCTGTAGGTGTGTTCTGTTTGGAGTCTTTGATATAATCGATAATCGTTTAAACAACAATGACAAAATTATCCTATGATATTTATTCTGCTGTGTGCTACTCCGTAACCCATCAGACCTGGGCTACGTCCCAAATCACTATCACTAAAATCACGTTACTAAAAAGTAAAGAGACACGTTATTGGCTCTCACCGATTCCGCCTCCAGCGTGGGGAGGAGCTCCGTACCGGAACGAGTCGATGTAGGCTTTAATCTTCTCCAAGTCTGTACACACACACACACACACACACACACACACTTCAGATTACACAGTAATATGGTTGTGTGTGTGAGAATGTGTGTGAATGAATGAATGTGTGTGTGTGTGTGAGTTTCACTTTTCCACATTTTTTGTTAGTTTTATCCCAAAATGGATTGAATTCATTCTTTTCCTCAAAATTCTACAAATAAAACCCCATAATGACGACGTGAAATAAGTTTGTTCAAAATCTTTGCAAATGTATTACAAATAAAACTTTCTTTCGGCTTCTCCCATTAGGGGGCGCCACAGCAGATCATCCCTATTCATGATCCGCATGTTTGATTTGGCACGTTTTTACGCTGATGCCCTTCCTAACACAATACCGGACCGGCACTAAGAGTGACCTGGCTTGTGCAACACTAATGGCTGGGGTTGGTTCCTAAGAGCACAGTGGCCTCCATAATCCTTAAATGGAAGATGTTTGGGACGACCCAATTTATGGTTTAAATCCTACCTGTCCGATCGTTACCATTTCGTAGATTTAAATGGAGAGCTATCCAGGCTAATGCAAGTAAATTATGGCGTGCCGCAAGGTTCAGTTCTAGGACCCCTGCTCTTCACAATATACATGCTTCCGTTAGGAAATATTATTAGAAGGCATGGAATTAGCTTCCATTGTTATGCTGATGATACTCAGCTATATATTTCATCTAAACCAGGCGATACAGCTCAATTAACCCGGATGACTGAGTGTGTTAAGGAACTAAGAGATTGGATGACCCATAACTTTCTACTTTTAAATTCTGATAAGACTGAGATTTTGCTCATCGGCCCAAAAACTAGTATACAGACGCTCCAGCATCTCAACCTGCATTTAGACGGATGTTCTGTAACCACTAGTTCAACGGTAAAAGACCTGGGTGTTATTTTAGACAGCGACTTGTCTTTCAAAAATCACATCAATCAGGTTACAAAAACAGCCTTCTTTCACCTTAGAAATATTTCTAAGCTAAGAAATATGTTGTCTATATCCGATGCAGAGAAGCTCGTCCATGCGTTTATGACCTCCAGAATAGACTACTGTAATGCGTTACTAGGTGGATGTCCTGCTTCATTAATAAACAAGCTTCAGTTAGTCCAGAATGCAGCAGCCAGAGTTCTTACAAGGTCAAAAAAATATGATCACATAACCCCGATCTTATCGTCCCTACATTGGCTTCCTGTTAAGTTTCGAATAGACTACAAACTATTACTTCTCACTTATAAAGCACTAAATGGTTTGGCTCCCATGTATCTATCCAGTCTTTTAACACGCTACAATCCGCCACGCTCCCTGAGATCTCAAAACTCTGGGCTTCTAGTAGTTCCTAGAATAGCAAAGTCCACTAAAGGTGGTAGAGCATTTTCACATTTAGCTCCTAAACTCTGGAATAGTCTTCCTGACAGTGTTCGGGCTCAGACACACTCACCCAATTTAAGTGTAGATTAAAAAGTATCTTTTAGCAAAGCCTACACATAACACACATCACATCATAACCTTG
>NC_060886.1:804491-831991 GCF_014805685.1 Silurus meridionalis
TGATCGTGGAGTCAGTGTCGATCGTGGGGTCAGTGACGATCAGTGACCATCGTGGGGTCAGAGTCGATCATCGGGTCAGTGTCGATTGTGGAGCGATCGTGGAGTCAGTGTCGATCGTGGGGTCAGAGTCGATCATGGAGCGATCATGGGGTCAGTGTCGATCGTGGAGCGATCGTGGAGTCAGTGTCAATCGTGGGGTCAGAGTCGATCATGGGGTCAGTGTCGATCGTGGAGCGATCGTGGAGTCAGTGTCGATCGTGGGGTCAGTGACCATCGTGGGGTAAGTGTCGATCATGGAGCGATCGTGGAGTCAGTGGCGATCGTGGGGTCAGTGGCGATCAGTGACCATCGTGGGGTCAGTGACGATCGTGGGGTCAGTGGCGATCATGGAGCGATCGTGGAGTCAGTGTCGATCATGGGGTCAGTGGCGATCGTGGGGTCAGTGACGATCAGTGACAATCGTGGGGTCAGTGTCGATCGTGGGGCGATTGTGGGGTCAGTGTCGATCGTGGGGTCAGTGTCGATCGTCGGGTTAGTGTCGATCGTGGGGTCAGTGACGATCAGTGACCATCAGGGGGTCAGTGACGATCGTGGGGTCAGTGACGATCAGTGACCATCGTGGGTTCAGAGTCGATCGTCGGGTCAGAGTCGATCGTGGGATCAGTGTCGATCGTGGGGTCAGTGTCGATCGTGGAGCGATCGTGGAGTCAGTGTCAATTGTGGAGTCAGTGTCGATCGTGGAGGCAGTGTTGATCGTGGAGGCAGTGTTGATCGTGGGGCGATCGTGGAGTCAGTGTCGATCGTGGGGTCAGTGACGATCAGTGACCATCGTGGGGTCAGTGTCGATCGTGGGGTCAGTGTCGATCGTGGGGTCAGTGTCGATCGTGGGGTCAGTGTCGATCGTGGGGTCAGAGTCGATCGTGGGATGAGTGTTGATCGTGGGATGAGTGTTGATCGTGGAGCGATCGTGGAGTCAGTGTCAATCGTGGGATGAGTGTTGATCGTGGGATGAGTGTTGATCGTGGAGCGATCGTGGAGTCAGTGTCGATCGTGGAGTCAGTGTCAATCGTGGGATGAGTGTTGATCGTGGAGCGATCGTGGAGTCAGTGTCGATCGTGGAGTCAGTGTCAATCGTGGAGTCAGTGTCAATCCGGGCGCTATAGTTACTGTGAATTTATAGTAGTAACAGTAACACCATGAGTATCAGCAGTAACAGTTTACTTTTTTATTACTGTTACTGCTGATACTCATGGTGCTACTGTTACTACTATACCTGTTATTACTCCTGCTCGTCCTGTTAGTGCGACTGTTACTGTTACTCTCAGTACCATTTTCAACATCGTTACTGGTAAATGTTCACCATGATGACTGTATCCGCATCAGATCAGAATGACTGGCATTAGAACGCCCCACAGAAAACTGAAATAACTTCACTTGTATTATTGCTCAAAACCTTTCCCTACACACTTCCCAAAAAAAAACAAGAGATTCTCCATTAAAATGATCAGATGATACAGTGATGTAAGAGAAAGCATCGTGGTGTCTTCTCGAAAATCAGTGAGAGAGCGGGTGAAAAAAAGGGGGGGTTTTCTCTAGAAGAACAGGGACAATTTAGCTGAATAGAATAAACAAGGAACTTATGATATTTCAATAGGATAATTAACGTTTTGCAGATTTGGCAAAAACGTGTGATGTATTGATTCTTCCCCTAACTGTTACCACAAAGTTGGAGACCCATGAAATTTTCCCTTCACTTGAACCAGGAGATGCAAACCTGTTCAGCATGACACAAAGTGCACAAAGCAGAAGATCTGCTTCACATAGATTGGAGGATCTTCTGCTTTAGAGCTCCAACCCTATTAAACATCTTTGGGATGAACGTGAACACTGACTGCACCCCAGACCTCCTCACCTACATCCGTACCTGACTTTACTAACACCCTTGTAGCACAAAAATCTCCAAAGATCTAGTGGAACATCTTCCCAGAAGAGTGGAGGATATTATAACAGATAATGAAGACTAGATGTGGAAATGGGACGTTCAAAGAGAAGCACATAGCAATCTGATGCTTAGGTGTCCACAAACCTTTTTGTGATCATATACAATGTATTGGAGAACATGTTTTTTTAAAGGTTGAGAACCATAATAATAAAACATTACAGAAAAGAGGAAGTGATAGTGAGAGAGATGGAGTAAAAGATGGAGGGAGTGAAGGAAAGAGAGGGGGAGAGATACTTCTGTACTTTGAAAGAATTCATAAACATGACTAATACTAATCATGTACTGAAGACCTGTGATCTGTTTTCTGAACAGTGGGCGAGTCCCTGAGCTCGGGGAACCTAGCAGGAACCCAGGGGAACCCCAAAACTGCTTTTCTATCAAATAGTGAGTCACTGAACTACAAACAAACACAGCTGTGAGAGTAATGGAGAACTGCAACGTTTCAGATACAAAGCTATACAAACATTAGTATTATTACTCATTTTTATTTTATTTACTCCTGAGACACATCAGGGTTTCCCCTGTATAATTATGTGAACACTAAAGAAAACCAATGAGCCAATGACCGTCATCTGCTCTCACGTCTGGAAACGCCCTCATCTGTCAGAGTGCAGATCCAGAAAAGTAGAGTTCTCCTCAACCAAGCTGTGAATCCGGACCGACGCTCATCCCACACCACCTTCTCCACCTTTATGGTTTATTTAATCTGATTCAACTTCATACCCCTTCATCCCTCTCTTTCTTGCAATCATGATCACAGTGTTTCATCGCCAGCAGCAGTCTGATTCCTGACTGAATCACTGCACACTGTGGATAGCAGACATCACTGACTCACTAATTCCTGACAGACAGACACTCAATCACACACTCCAGTGCTCATGTTAGTTCTCACTCTCCAGTGTTCTGTAGTGTTTAAAGACTATAATCACACTCTTGATCTCAACCAAATGAGGATGAGGTTCTGCTTTTGAGTCTGGTTCCTCTCAAGGGTTCTTCCTCATAACATCTAAGGGAGTTTTTCCTTCACCACAGTCACCCCAGGTTTCATCATCAGGTATAAACACACATCATTCACCTTTACTTTTAAACTCTGTAAAGCTGCTTTGAGACATTGTCAGTTTTGAAAAGTGCAATAGAAATAAACTTCAACTTGACTTGTGGGCAAACAAACAAAAAAGAATTGCAAGACATAAGCAGAGAAACGCATTTAGAGACAGAGTCAGACAGAAACAGACAGACAGACAGACAGCTACCTGGATATGAAGCAAAGAGAAAGAGAAGGAAAGAGAGAAGGGTAGATAGACTAACTGGAGGACATAAGCACACAGACGGCCAGACTGAAAAACAGATAAACACACATATATGAACAAAATGAGACCTGAAGACAGACCGAATGACAGATAAGACAGGTGGACAGACAGACAGAATGACAGATGCACACAGTGAGACAAGAAAGACAGACAGACAGACACACAGACAGCACATAGTGAAACAACTAGACAGGCAGACAAACAGAGGAATAAACAGACAAACAAACTGAAAGACAGATAAGCAAAAAGTTAGAAAACAAGACAGACAGATGGAGAGATGGACAGACAGACAGAACTACAGATTAGCACACAGTAAGACAAGACAAAGACAGACAGATGGAGAGATGGACAGACAGGTGCCCCCTATCTGAACAATAGGCTAGAATTAACTTTGTGTGTGTGTTTGTGTGTGTGTGTGTGTGTGTGTGTGTGTGTGTGTGTGTGTGTGTGTGTGTGTGTGTTCTCTACCTGGTCCAACACAGAAGACCTTGTCGAAGTCAGCACAGATACACATCTGCTTGTAGAGCTGAGGAGACTGAGCCAGGTACGCACTCGTTTTAAAGTAAGACACGGTGAAGACGTTCGCACCTCCTTCACTTGCAGCTACACACACACACACACACACACACACACACACACACACACACACACACACACACACACACACACACAGCATTATACTCATGCTAAAGCTGACAATAACATCACATCTAATATCAGGATATAAGTACAATTTGTTGCACCAATACAATTTAGAAAGTGATGTACATCGAAGGAGCCCAAAACACAAGAGTACTCGTGAAAGTTTTTATTTTAAATCTGAGCCACACACACACACACACACACACCGTTTTAAATCACTGCTTTTCCCCTGGAGCCATGCTGCTGCAGGAGGGTATACAGGGCTAAACATTTCAGCACAAAAGCTAGCAACTAACGTGAACATGCGGTAAAAAAAAAAAAAAAACAGGAAGTTGTTTGACGTGTGACATTTATATATCAGAATGTGTCTTTATACACAGCGATTGTTTACGTCAGTGTTCCTTTTCACTTTCAGAAGGCTGTGTGTGTGTGTGTGTGTTTACTGAGCTTTGGCTCAGACTGATTAATTTGATAATTAAAAAGTAATCAACACAACGTCTCGTCTGGGTGTAGAAATTAGTCAGTGGGAAAACTTTCTAGTCAAATTTGATGTCTCGACCAAAGTCTATGGAGACGTCTGGGTGTAGGGGGTGCCAAGACTTTATACTCAAACATGATATCCAAAGTCTATGGAGACGTTTGGGTGTAGGGGGTGCCAAGACATAGAAGACCTTTATAGATATGGGTCTACGAAGACATTGGTCAAACATGACCATTCGTCCAGTGTCTATTAAGATGTCTTTCAAACACGTCTCGTAAGATGTCTATGGATACAACTGGGTATGGGGGTGCCAAAACTTTCTACTCAAACACAGCATCTTGCTTGATGTCTATGGAGATGTCTGGGTGTAGAGGGTTGACAAAACTTCATTCTTAACAACAGCTGAGCTTCAGAACGTCAATATACAACCACATGTTTGTCAGCATCGCCATGGCAACAAGACCATAGCGTAGACAACCAGGATGGAAAGTACATTTTAAACTAAATGCAGTCGATAAGGCACAGAGTGTTCTAGTGTGTGTGTGTGTGTGTGTGTGTGTGTGTGTGTGTGTGTGTGTGTGGGTGTGTGTGTGCCACCAGATGTGATATTTCATCAGAAAATGTGTATTTCTAACCACAGGTGGTGGCACACCCTGAAAGAGCGCCAAGTTCGAATACGAACATCGCGCTCTGATTGGCCCGCTGCGAAAAAGGAAGTGAAAGAGACCGTTACTGTTTTTTTTCTTTTAAACACGAAACCGCAAAAACTACGCAAGTGTGAGAAAGCGGAGGACTCCGCACGGCTCGCCAGCGGATTGGTGGAACTAAAAACAGGACTATAAAAGTCTAGCAGTGTGTGAGAAAGAGACGCAGTGTGCCTCGATGCTCGTGATACGACACACACACAAACACAAAATTAAGGACAAATCAGGTTTCTGTGGGTTGTGGGTGCTCAAAGGGACACTGTGTCCATATTGTGTGTGTGTGTGTGTGTGTGTGTGTGTGTGTGTGTGTGTGTGTGTGTACCCGAGATGATTTTGGGGGTCTGGATCTCGACGAATCCCTTCTTGGTGAGTGTGTCTCTGAAAAGCTGACACACTCCTGACTGCAGGCGGAAAATCGCCTGACTCGTCGTCGTCTATAAGGAGAAACAAAGAACAACCATATATAACGGACTCTCTCACACACACACACACACACACACACACACACACACACAGTAAATGCAGATTGGTTTATACAGCACACTATCCATATTAAATTGTTGTTAATGTTACCATGGCAACATAACCATTAATTAGCATTGATGTATTGGCATTGTTTATACATTAACATCGGAAATAGAAAACTGTGCTCTGATTGGTTACAGAGACACTAGAGATATAAACAGTGTCCTGATTGGTTACAAACACACTGCAGAAGGAACATGAACTCTGATTGGTTAGAGATAATGAGGAATAAACCTTGCTTTAGTTACAGTGACAATAGAAAGGATATTTGTACTCTAATTTGTTACAATGACATTGGAGAAAGACTCTGATTGGTTACTGGGACAAGGGGGAGAGATGCTGTGCTCTGATTGGACATTAACAGAAAATGTATTGTCACTGTTCATTCTTCCTTTTGTTCATTTTCTTATGTTTAATTATAGAAGAATAAAAAACAGATAAAAAGCAGAAGGTGTGAAAGCAGACATGCAGCGCTCTTCCTGTTTTTCTTACACGTTTTCACACTTACTACACTAGTCTGGAATTACCAAAGCTTCACGAGATGTTCAGCTGCGTAGGAGTAAATCTGGAGAACTCTGAGCGCAGGTGCTGTTTTCACACCTGTCCCACAGCCCATGTCAACAGGAGAGTGTGTGATAAACACCACGCTCAAACACACATTCCAGTCCACGCGCTGCTCGTATCACATGACTTACCTCCCTCTCACACATACATGTGACTCATCTTTCACACCTCCACAGGGGGAAAGTCAAGAACAAAAACCAAAAAAAAATCTACATCCTGTATGAACTTTCAGTGAAGGAACAAAACACCAAGCTTCATTCACTCAAGAAGAAGATTTAACCCAGAACAATGATGTGATATAATCCAGGATTAAATCATCATCACAGGTAATAATGTGAGATAATCCAGGATTAAAACATCACAGGTAATAATGTGAGATAATCCAGGATTAAAACATCACAGGTAATAATTTGAGATAATCCAGGATTAAAACATCATCACAGGTAATAATTTGAGATAATCCAGGATTAAAACATCATCACAGGTAATAATGTGAGATAATCCAGGATTAAAACATCATCACAGGTAATAATGTGAGATAATCCAGGATTAAAACATCATCACAGGTAATAATGTGAGATAATCCAGGATTAAAACATCATCACAGGTAATAATGTGAGATAATCCAGGATTAAATCATCATCACAGGTAATAATGAGATAATCCAGGATTAAAACATCATCACAGGTAATAATGTGAGATAATCCAGGATTAAAACATCATCACAGGTAATAATGTGATATAATCCAGGATTAAAACATCACAGGTAATAATGTGAGATAATCCAGGATTAAAACATCATCACAGGTAATAATTTGAGATAATCCAGGATTGAAACATCATCACAGGTAATGTGAGATAATCCAGGATTAAAACATCATCACAGGTAATAATGTGATATAATCCAGGATTAAAACATCATCACAGGTAATAATGTGAGATAATCCAGGATTAAAACATCATCACAGGTAATAATGTGAGATAATCCAGGATTAAAACATCACAGGTAATAATTTGAGATAATCCAGGATTAAAACATCATCACAGGTAATGTGAGATAATCCAGGATTAAAACATCATCACAGGTAATGTGAGATAATCCAGGATTAAAACATCATCACAGGTAATAATGTGATATAATCCAGGATTAAATGCATCCAATTTATAATAAAAGCTATTAAATGATCCAGAATAAACTATTTTTTCCAGACATAGTTTAATGTGGTCCAGGATCACATTGGATTAAAACATCATCCAGGATTACAGTGAAGTTCAGTGTAAAGTTATTCAGGACAGTAAATGTAAATGACGTGCCTCTATTGTTATGGAAATTCTGTGGTAAATTCTGTGGTATTTTCCTGTTTACACGCTTTGACAACAGCGTAGCTGAACCATGAACAAGTGCGTCACCATGGTTACACACTTCTTTGCCTCTGCGTTATTTATTTATTTTTTTAGCTGCTACGTGTCGAGATGTAGTACTGAATGTTCTGTACAGTAGTGGCTGGTTTACTTCTTGTTTACCAACCAGAGTGACAATACACATCATGAGAATGTGTGCGTGTGTGCGTGTGTGTGTATGTGTGCCGCACGTACCACAATGTGAGTTTCATTATGACTCAACATGGCCAATCACAAGAGTTCACATTATTATGAATCATTTTAATACCATTGCATGCTTCAGGGGAAATAAACCCAAAATGGAGGATGAGAAGGAGGAAAAGCCCCGTACTCACCCTCAGGTCAATAACACGGTTATCCAGTCTGGTGTCCTGATTCACCGTGGCTCTGCCTTCCTGCAGAAACACATCAACAACACATTATAAATCAAACCCACAGTGTAGATTTTATATGGCTAAATCACACACAGATGTAGGTGTGTGTGTGTGTGTGAAAAGTAAGTGTGAGGTTTATGTCTAGTTTGTGTCAGACAAATGTGAGGTGAGAGTGAGGTTTATGTGAAGTCAGTGTGAGGTATATATAAGGTTTATGTAAGGAGAGTGTGACAGGAGTGTGGGGTATGTATAAGGTTTATGTGAGGTGAGTATGAGGTGAGTGTGAGGTATGTATAAGATTTATGTGAGGTGAGTATGAGGATTATGTGGGGTGAGTGTAAGGTTTATGTGAGGTGAGTATGAGGATTATGTGGGGTGAGTGTGAGGTGAGTGTAAGGTTAATGTGAGGTGAGTGTGAGGTGAGTGAGGTTTATGTGAAGTCAGTGTGAGGTATATATAAGGTTTATGTAAGGAGAGTGTGACAGGAGTGTGGGGTATGTATAAGGTTTATGTGAGGTGAGTATGAGGTGAGTGTGAGGTATGTATAAGATTTATGTGAGGTGAGTATGAGGATTATGTGGGGTGAGTGTAAGGTTTATGTGAGGTGAGTATGAGGATTATGTGGGGTGAGTGTGAGGTGAGTGTAAGGTTAATGTGAGGTGAGTGTGAGGTGAGTGTGAGGTTTATGTGAGGTGAGTGTAAGGTTTATGTGAGGTGAGTGTGTGGTGAGTGTAAGGTTAATGTGAGGTGAGTGTAAGGTTTATGTGAGGTGAGTGTGAGGTGAGTGTAAGGTGTGTGAGGTTTATGTGAGGTGAGTGTGAGGTTTATGTGAGGTGAGTGTGAGGTTTAGGTGAGTGTTAGGTTTATGTGAGGTGAGTGTGAGGTGAGGTGAGTGTGAGGTGAGTGTGAGGTTTATGTGCGGTGAGTGAGGTTTGTGCAAGGCGTGTGTGAGGGGAGTGAGATTTGTGTGAGGTAAGGGTGAGTTTTATGAGGTAAGTGTGAGGTTTGTGTGAGTTTTGTTCATACCTCATCACCTTCCACTTCAGGTCTCACAGCATCATCCAACTGAAGAGGCAACCGAGGCTCAGCCTGACTCACCACAAACAACTGGAAGAGCGAGAGAGAGTCAGACAGTGAGACAGACAGACAAAGAGACTAGCAGACAGAGAATAAAAGATAGACTGGCAGACAAAGAATAAAAGGGAGACTGGCAGACAAAGAATAAAAGGGAGACTGGCAGACAGAGAATGAAAGAGAGACTGGCAGACAGAGAATGAAAGAGAGACTGGCAGACAGAGACTGGCAGACAGAGAATGAAAGAGAGACTGCAGACAGAGAGACTGACAGACAGAGAATGAAAGAGACTGGCAGACAGAGAGACTGACAGACAGAATGAAAGAGAGACTGGCAGACAGAATGAAAGAGAGACTGGCAGACAGAGAATGAAAGAGAGACTGGCAGACAGAGAGACTGACAGACAGAATGAAAGAGAGACTGGCAGACAGAATGAAAGAGACTGGCAGACAGAGAATGAAAGAGAGACTGGCAGACAGAGAGACTGACAGACAGAGAATAAAAGAGACTGGCAGACAGAGACTGGCAGACAGAGAATGAAAGAGACTGGCAGACAGACAGACTGACAGACAGAGAATAAAAGAGACTGGCAGACAGAGACTGGCAGACAGAGAATGAAAGAGAGACTGGCAGACAAAGAGACTGGCAGACAGAGAATGAAAGAGAGACTGGCAGACAGAGAGACTGGCAGACAGAGAGACTGGCAGACAGAGAGACTGGCAGACAGAGAATGAAAGAGAGACGCAGACAGAGACTGACAGACAGATAATGAAAGAGAGACTGGCAGACAGAGAGACTGGCAGACAGAGAATGAAAGAGAGACTGGCAGACAGAGAGACTGACAGACAGAGAATGAAAGAGAGACTGGCAGACAGAGAGACTGGCAGACAGAGAATGAAAGAGAGACTGGCAGACAAAGAGACTGGCAGACAGAGAATGAAAGAGAGACGCAGACAGAGACTGACAGACAGATAATGAAAGAGAGACTGGCAGACAGAGAGACTGGCAGACAGAGAATGAAAGAGACTGGCAGACAGAGAGACTGACAGACAGAGAATGAAGAGAGACTGGCAGACAGAGAGACTGGCAGACAGAGAATGAAAGAGACTGGCAGACAGAGAGACTGACAGACAGATAATGAAAGAGAGACTGGCAGACAGAGAAACTGGCAGACAGAGAATGAAAGAGAGACTGGCAGACAGAGAGACTGACAGACAGAGAATGAAAGAGAGACTGGCAGACAGAGAATGAAAGAGAGACTGGCAGACAGAGAGACTGGCAGACAGAGAATGAAAGAGAGACTGGCAGACAGAGAGACTGACAGACAGAGAATGAAAGAGAGACTGGCAGACAGAGACTGGTAGACAGAGAATGAAAGAGAGACTGGCAGACAGAGAATGAAAGAGACTGGCAGACAGAGAATGAAAGAGAGACTGGCAGACAGAGAGACTGGCAGACAGAGAATGAAAGAGAGACTGGCAGACAGAGACTGACAGACAGAGAATGAAAGAGAGACTGGCAGACAGAGACTGGCAGACAGAGAATGAAAGAGAGACTGGCAGACAAAGAGACTGGCAGACAGAGAATGAAAGAGAGACGCAGACAGAGACTGACAGACAGATAATGAAAGAGAGACTGGCAGACAGAGAGACTGGCAGACAGAGAATGAAAGAGACTGGCAGACAGAGACTGACAGACAGAGAATGAAAGAGAGACTGGCAGACAGAGACTGGCAGACAGAGAATGAAAGAGAGACTGGCAGACAGAGAGACTGACAGACAGATAATGAAAGAGAGACTGGCAGACAGAGAAACTGGCAGACAGAGAATGAAAGAGACTGGCAGACAGAGAGACTGACAGACAGAGAATGAAAGAGAGACTGGCAGACAGAGAATGAAAGAGAGACTGGCAGACAGAGAGACTGGCAGACAGAGAATGAAAGAGAGACTGGCAGACAGAGAGACTGACAGACAGAGAATGAAAGAGAGACTGGCAGACAGAGACTGGTAGACAGAGAATGAAAGAGACTGGCAGACAGAGAATGAAAGAGAGACGCAGACAGAGACTGGCAGACAGAGAGACTGGCAGACAGAGAATGAAAGAGAGACTGGCAGACAGAGAGACTGACAGACAGAGAATGAAAGAGACTGGCAGACAGAGAGACTGGCAGACAGAGAATGAAAGAGAGACTGGCAGACAAAGAGACTGGCAGACAGAGAATGAAAGAGAGACGCAGACAGAGACTGACAGACAGATAATGAAAGAGAGACTGGCAGACAGAGAGACTGGCAGACAGAGAATGAAAGAGACTGGCAGACAGAGAGACTGACAGACAGAGAATGAAAGAGAGACTGGCAGACAGAGAGACTGGCAGACAGAGAATGAAAGAGAGACTGGCAGACAGAGAGACTGACAGACAGATAATGAAAGAGAGACTGGCAGACAGAGAAACTGGCAGACAGAGAATGAAAGAGAGACTGGCAGACAGAGAGACTGACAGACAGAGAATGAAAGAGAGACTGGCAGACAGAGAATGAAAGAGAGACTGGCAGACAGAGAGACTGGCAGACAGAGAATGAAAGAGAGACTGGCAGACAGAGAGACTGACAGACAGAGAATGAAAGAGAGACTGGCAGACAGAGACTGGTAGACAGAGAATGAAAGAGAGACTGGCGGACAGAGAATGAAAGAGAGACTGGCAGACAGAGAATGAAAGAGACTGGCAGACAGAGAATGAAAGAGAGACTGGCAGACAGAGAATGAAAGAGAGACTGGCAGACAAAGAGACTGACAGACAGAGAATGAAAGAGAGACTGGCAGACAGAGAGGCTGCAAGAGGGACTGAAAGAGAGACTGGCAGACATCTATGTGAAGACACTGATCATGTTAATGATTTCTCACAATATTTATCAACATTGATTTAACAAAGTAGTAAACAGATATTTTTAGAAACATGTTCTATGTTGGTGACCCCTGGTTTTATTCCAAAATGCATTGAATTCATTATTTTCCTCAAATTTCTACAAACAAAACCCCATAATGACGACATAAAAGAAGTTTGTTTAAAATCTGTAAATTTATTAAAAATAATTAAAAAATAAAACCGCATGTACAGGAGTCTTCACAACGTTTGTTCAATACTTTGTTGAAGCTTCTTTGGCACCAATTACGGCCTCATGTATTTTTGGGCAGTTTCTCACATTCTTCTCTCTGAACCTCTCAAGCTCCATCAGGTTGGATGGGAAGCATCGGTGCACAGCCATTTTCATATCTTTAGAGATGTTCAATCAGGATCAAGTCTGGGCTCTGGCTGGGCCACTCAAGGACATTCACAGAGTCCTGTAGCCACTCCTTCATTATCTTGGCTGTGTTTAGGGTTTTTGTCCTGTTGGAAGATGAACCGTCGCCCCAGAGAGCTCTGGAGCAGGTTTTCATTAAGGACGTATCTGAACATTGCTGCATTCATTGTTCCTTCGATCCTGACCAGTCTTCCAGTTTCTGCTGCTGTAAAACATCCCCACAGCATGATGCTGCCACCACCATGCTTCACTGTAGGGATGGTATTGGCCAGGTGATGAGCAGGCCATACAGGCCTGATTGGTGGAGTGCTGCAGAGATGGTGGATCTTCTGGAAGGTTCTGCTCTCTCCAAAGAGAAACGCTGGATCAGCTCAGAGTGACTATCGAGTTCTTGGTCACCTCCCTGACTAAGGCTCTTCTCCCCTGATCTCTCAGTTTGGTCTGGTGGCTCTGCTCTAGGAAAGAGTCCTGGTGGTTTCTAACTTCCATTTCCAGATGATTGAGGTCACTGTGCTCACTGGGACTTTTAATGCTGCAAATGTTTCTGTCTCCTTCCCCAGATCTGTGTCTCGATACAATCCTGTCTCAGAGGTCTACAGACAATTCCTGTTTGTGTTCTGACATGCACTGTTAACTGTGGGACCTTCTATAGATGTGTGTGTGCATCTCCAAATCATGTCCAATCAACTGAATTTACTGCAGGTGGACTCCAATCAAGTTGTAGAAACATCTCAGGGAAGATCAGCGGAAACAGGAGGCACCTGAGCTACAGTTTGAGTGTCATGGTGAAGGCTGTGAAACTTCTGTACATGTGATTTGTTTTAATCATTTTTTATTTTTAATACATTTGGAAAGATTCGAAACAAACTTCTTTTACATCGTCATTGTGGGGTTTTGTTTTGTAGAATTTTGAGGAAAAGAATGAATTCAATCCATTTTGGAATAAAACTAAAAAAGGTGGAAAAGTGAAACTCGGTGAATAGTAGTAGTGTTAGAAACAGTATGTTTTACCTTCTGGATGTGCAGCTCAACATCCTGCTGAGAACAACTCTCAATCTTCTGCTCCACCTTCTGCACCACAGCCTCCACGTCCACTATGCTCTCCTTCGTAATACTGACAGACAGAATTTGGTGTCATTTAACATTTCATTCGCAAAAAAAGGAGCTGAACCAGAAGATCTATTTATTTACATGTTTGCTCACTAAACAAGGTGAAAGTGATCATCATCCCTACTGAGGACCTTCTACAGTAAAGTGTTTAAAACTCAGACGTCTGCATTTCAGCTTGATCACGCTTACACTCAACACACAAAAATACTGGCACCCAGTGATTTGGATTATAGGCCAAACCGTTGAGGATTTCTCTCACACACACACACACACACACACACATTGGGGGTTAGACAAGAGGAAACACACACACAGGTTCTCGCTATTAGGAGTGTTTTGAACAGAAAGGTCACATTCTGACATGAAGGTTGCGACACGGCGGTGAGGAAACTCTCGATGGAAACCCTGAGCTCACGGTGTGGAGTAACTCCACCTCGGCCCTGCGCTCAGCCGGATTTGTTTTTCTTTTTCTTTACTTTTTTTACGTGACTGCGCAACTCATGTTTTTCAGTGCTGTGGCGGTTTGTATAGGTAACCAACCACACACACAATCTTACCACTTTCTACACACTGCAGGTATTTCAAGACCTCAGAACCAAAAATAAAAGCGACTACGCACTTACCACATACCGCACAGAGCAACACACACACACACACAAACGCACACACACGTGTTTCAATGTGTTGTTTAACTCCCTATATGTGAAGTAATAAACGGTCTGTTGGAGCAGAACTTCCTTTTTTCCTGATTTGTAGCCCCACACACACACACACACACACACACACACACACACACACACACACACACACACACACAGAGTAAGAAAAATGAAATATAAAACACAGTAAAGCACATCTGCATTTAAATGATGCGCGAAAAAGTGGTGGTTCGTCGCTATGTATTAGCTATGCTGTGCCACGGTAACCATGGTAACCAGTCAAAAGCAGGCCTTCAGATGTCTAGACAAAGCTTTATACATTTTTCTGAAATTTGTGGGGTTTTTTTTGCTTTGTCTCACAACACTCACATACATACCATATACACAAACACACTTCTAAACCACACACACACACACACACACACACACACACACACACACACACACACTCACTCAAACACTCATACACAACACTCAAATTCACCCACTTTCCAACAGACAAAATCTCAGACTCTTATTCTTTCATACACACACTCCTTTATATCTACACACACACACACACATCTAATCATGCATACACACAGAAGACAGAATCTTATACACACACGCACATACATATACAGTGTAATATATATATATATATATATATATATATATATATATATATATATTGGAGTGTGTTTATGGATATTTGTGTTCATCACCACGAGTGTATTATGAAAGGCAGGTACTGATGTAGGTGAGGAGACCTGGGGTGCAGTCAGCGTTCACATTCATCCCAAAGGTGTTCAGTAGGGATGAGATCAGAGCTCTATAGCAGACCACTCAAGATCTTCCTCTCCAAACCATGTAAACCAGATCTCACTTTGTGCACAGGGGCATCGCCATGCTGGAACACGTTTGGATTTTCAAGTTCAAGTGAATGCAAAATGTCTAAAGACGTCCTGTACAATTGAGCGCCTCCAGCTTTGTGGTAACAGTTTGGAGAAGAACCACATAGAGCAGGAAAAGTCAGGTGTCCCAATACTTTTGGAAATAGTGTATATATTACGGCTGTCAAGGGATTAAAATATTGAATCGTGATTTTTCGCAACTTTATCCTACATTTGTATCTGTTCTAAATGTACCTTGAATTAATACTTTTTAAGTGTTTAATATTCTAATTAACATGTATAAATATTGATGATTTATGCAAATGTATGTTTATATTGGTGAAATCAAACTCAACATAGAGCATGAAGACTAAATATTCTTGTAAATGTTTTAAAGTAATTAAGGTGTTTTAAATTACCTTTTTATAAATAAATAATTTAAATCATCAGGACACTAAACGATACTTTTGCCATGTTTTCACACGGACGGTTTTAACTGCCGGATGTGTTCATCATGCAAAACAAATGCTTAGCGATAAAAAAAAAAAATAAATAAAAGATTTTCGGGTTGTGTTTTTAGCTTTTTTTCTATATCTGAGTGAAAAAAGGACATCGTGAATAAATGTTTATTCAATTTCACCCCCTTTATATTTATTTATTTATATTTTTTATAAAAAATGGTCAAAAAGAAACGGTCCCAGCATTAATCGCACGTTGATAAAGTTAGTGCCGTTAAAATTAATTTGCGTTTATTTTGACAGCCCTAAAATACATATACATATACACACACACACACACACACACACACACACACGGAGTCTCAGAAGTGAGTGCACCTCTTAAGTTACAGCAACCATTTAGTATCTTCTCAGCAGACAATACTACAGAACTGAAACTTGGAGATATTTTAGCGTATCAATGTGCAGCTTGTATACAGTACAGATTTACTGTCTTCTAAAAATAACATGCTGCTATTATTGTCTAAATAACTGCAACAAAAGTGAGTGCACCCCCAGTGATAACAACTGTACGTCATGTAAGGATGCAAAACCACATCCTATTCATCATTTTCATGTTTTTGTCCATACAGATTTGTGTGTGTATCTTGTATCTCTCACACACACACACACACACACACACACACACACACACACACACACACACACACACACACACACACACAATTTTGAACATTGAGCTCACAAAAAAAAAAACGATTAAAAGGTTTTTTCGAGAAGCAGGTCGAGCCTGTGAGAGAGTGTGTGTGTGTGTGTGTGTGTGTGTTCGCTGTTTGCGTCACTCCTATTTTCACACTTTCAAAGACGAGGTGCAATCAGCTTTAACGGCCGCGTAAACCACAAAACCTTACTCAAATCAGACACAATGCGCAACACAAATTCTGCACACACACACACTTCACTTATAGACTTTATATCAGTGCAATGCTGAGTTCTCGACTCTGATTGGTTAAAAGGTGTCCATTCTCTACAGAAGCAGCACTTACACACACACACACACACACACACACACACACACCCCACACACACACCATGAGTAAGAAGAGGTTTGTGTAAGATGTATGGAAGGAGTCTCTGGGGTCATCGCTTCACTGTTCCTCAGGAGCTTTTCTAGCTGTTATCACCTAAACGTTTACATGGAACTAGAAATGAATGTGTCGTGCTTGTTATAGGAAAACAGCAAAACCAGCAGCTTCAATCAAATACTGTTTCCTTTAACACACACACACACACACACACACACACACACACACACACACACACACACACACACAATATAGTTTCATTTGCAAGCGTTCGAGCGCGCGCGCGTGTGAGCGTGTGTGAGCGTGTGTGAGCGTGTGTGAGCGTGTGTGTGTGTGTGAGCGTGTGTGTGTGTGAGAGAAAATGTACGAGCAGAAATCCCCCTCACCGTTTCTTTTTCTTCCTGTTCTGTTTTCAAATCTCTCTTCAATTAACAGCCAGTGTGAGAGAGTGTGTGTGTGTGTGTGTGTGTATGTATAAAGTGGTCTGTGAGAGAAGTCAGGGGTCAGGAATCAAATGAAACGAGAGAAAACAGTGAGGACGAGAAGTAAAAAAAAAAAAAAAAAAAAACGGTGGATCAATCGCGAGTCTTCATGGTGAAACGGTGCACATCTCTCTCACTCACACACACACACACACACACACACACACACACACACACACACACACACACACACACACACACTTGCTGTCTTCACTCTTTCCCTGCAGAGAAGCATGAGTTCTTCTAGGTACACAGTTTTTAAAGGAACTCAGCAAGGTTGCTCCAAATGTCTCGGAGAACTGAGAGCAGATCTTCTGTGGATGTAGGCTCCTCATGTCCTTCTGTCTCTTCACCAACAAGGAGATATAATGTATGAATCTGAAACCTCAGCAGCCCAGTGTGATTGTTCCTCACCTGGTCTGAAGCTCCTACTCAGCTGTTTCTGTTTCACTTAATGACCTGCATATGACCTGCATTTGACCTCATATGAAACTGATGTGCATCACTGGTTTCTGGTTCATCACACACCTGACCCTGATCCTAAAAAAATCCCTGACTTTGTGCAAAAGGGAGAACTGAAATCCAAATGATGGACAAACCAAACCAGATCTTATTTTAATTTCTCTTCTGTTAATTCACTTTGTGTTTAAACACTTCTGTTTCTGAAAGCCTTCTTACTGTGTGTGTGTGTGTGTGTGTGTGTGTGTGTGTGTGTGTGTGTGTGTGTGTGTGTGTGTGTGTGATCGGTGCAGAGGTGTTAAAAGGTTGTTTTGAGGAACAGAGGTAGAAGTTCAGAGTTATGGGGGGTTTTTTTCCCACCATTGTTCAGGCAGGAAGCTTTCTCTACTTACTTAGCGCAGAACTTCACCATCTGCTTGCTGGCTTTCTCTCCCACAGCCACCAGGGCCTGAACGTTCCACTGCTGCTGACGTAGGACCAGGAAACACTGCTTCCCTACACACACACACACACACACACACACACACACACAGATATGTTAAATATAGCTACTAAAGAACCCTCTGATTTTGCTCCTTATACCTGTATGCTACATCGCTACACTCGAGCGGTGGGTTTATTGAGCTTAACTAGCCGTATTATTGTTGCTATGGTTACAACTGGGAGGATGTTTTTGACAGTTGGTTTCATGCCTGTGTGAGTTAGCAAGGAAATAAAAATTAGCTGTTAATTAAGCGAGCTAATCAGAATATTAGGCCACGCCCACAGCTCCGAGGTGCTCCACAGACTCCTCTCGGACGCTTTGATGCTCGAGTGTAAGGAGGAAAAACATGATCAGGATGTTGTTCTGCTCTCAAGGACGTGCTTCAGCTTCGTAAATATAACTCAAGGTCAAACAGGTCGCGATACGGAGCAGGAACAGGAAACTCGCGTACAGCTGAGGAGCCGACTCGGGAAAGCTTTCACACACACACACACACACACACACACACACACACACACACACACACACACACGACACTGTTTACATACAAATACAAACCTTTATTCTCTGTTCATCTGTCTCTCTCTCCACCTGTCTGTCTGTCTGTCTGTCTGTCTCTCTCGGTATCTGATGGATCTGTCTAATGTTCTCTCTCTTCGGACCCGTCTACCTCCACTACTGCACACCTGCAAAGCTTTAGACTTCAAACACCATCTGTATACCTACCTACCTGAACATCTGTGTAATTCAAAACCAAAACATCTGAATACCAGTCTACCTGCACATTTGTATACCAGTCTAACTGCACATCTGCATACCTGTCCCACTTGCACAGCTAATTACTGTCTCCAACACATCTGTATACCTGTCTCACATGTACATCTTTATTCTCACCTGTATATCTGTATACCAGTCTACCTGCACATCTGTATACCTGTCTCACCTGTACATCTGTATTTCAGTTTACCTGCACATCTGTATACCTGTCTCACTTGCACACCTGTATTCTCACCTGTACATCTGTGTACCTGTCTACCTGTACATCCATTTACTGTCTCCCAACACATCTGTATACCTGTCTACCTGCACATCTGTATTCTCTCCTGTACATTTATATACTGTCTTACCTGCACCTGTATATTTATATGCCTCTTTACCCTACCCATTTACTAATACAGAGTTCTGACAGACACATCTCACAAACACTGTCATTTCTCACACACACACACACACACACACACACACACACACACACACACACACTTACCTTTAGCTCTGCTGGTGTGAACCCTGGCACGAACCCACACAGTCTGCTCCGCTCTATCAGGAGTCAGTTCACACACTCGCACCAGAGACCGGTCTGTTTTACAGGGAGAGGACAGAGGGACATCTTTAGATATCATGTCTTTCATTGTCCTGGATTCATCTACGTTATTTCTATCACGCGCGCACACACACACACACACACACACACACACACACACACACACACACACACACACACACAGAGTAATGTGACTAATTTGGGTTTGTGTATCTGGACTCTACATTAGAGCAGGGTGCAGTGGGGGGTCTTTATCCCTGTTATTACCCAAGTGGGGGGTCTTTAACTCTTATTACCCTGTTATTGGGGCAATTTAGAGTTGAGTGGCCCTCCACACACACACACACACACACACACACACACACACACACACACACACACACACACACACACACACACACACACACACAGCTCTGTAGGTGGTCTAAGAAAGACAGTGAAGCACTCACCCGGTTTCTCCTGCGACTGCATCAACGCATAAACACCGTAACGGTCCTGTGCAAAGTCCTGACACACACACACACACATTATTCACTTCATAGGTAAGTTCTATATAACATGGCACATGATAATAATGGCACATGGGTGCAAGGGGGGGGTACTCACATCTTCCTCAGTAGTCTGCTGATCAGCTGCCTACAAAAATCACACACACACACACACACACACACACACACACACACACACACAGAAATGATTAAAATATTATTTATGTGCCGTGTCTGCATCCATCCCTCTGTCTGTCTGTATGTCTAATTACTTTTCCATGTCTGCTCATTTATCTGTCTGTACTTTAGTCTGATTGTTTTCGTCTGTCTAGCTACACTTCTGTCTGTCAGTTCTTTTGTCTGCCTGTAGGTTTTGTCTGTATTTCCGTTGTATTTTCATCTTCTCTGCCAATTGTTTTATTTCGTCTGCTCACCTGGCTGTCTGTTCCTGTGTCTGCCTGTCTGGTTGTATTTACGTCCGTCTGGCTTTGCTTACATCTTTTCTCTCATTTGTTTCTTTTAGTCTGCTCAGTCTATCTTCCTTTTTTTGTTTGTTTGTTCATGTGTGTTCGTCTGTTTTCAATTTTCATCTGTGGTCAAGTGTCTTATTTTGTCTGACTGTCAGTTGTTTTTTCAGTTATTTCCCCAGACTTTTTTCTTTTGTCTGCCCCGTCTGTACTTTCACCTGCTTGTCTAGATGTCTGTTTTTTTTTATCCACCTTTATCCTGGTTCCTTGTTCACATCTTTACATTCATCTGTTTCTTGTTTGTCTGGCAGCCTGTCTGGCTATACATTCATCTGCTGGTTCTGTTTTTTCATCTACTCGTCTGCCTGTCTGGTTTTGCCTGTCTAGCATATACTTTAGTCTGTGATCTGGCTGTCTATACTTTAGTTTTCTAGTCCCTCTCTATGTTTTTTCGTCTGTCAGGTTGTTTTTTCTGCCACTCCGTCAGTCTGTATTTACACCTATTTGTCTGGCTGTCTGTACTTCCATCTAGTAGTCCATCTGTTCTTTTGTCTGCTTGTTTGTCTGTCTGTCTGTCATTTTCGTCTGTGTGACTTCTAGCTATTAGTTTATCTTCTCATTAATTGTCTTTTTTCGTCTGCTTGTCCGTCAGTCTGATGTCTGATTGTATGTCTGGTTGTACTTTCACCTGTCTAGCTATACTTTTCATGTGTGCATACATCTGTAAGAACTGTTGTCTTCATGCCTGGTCTGCTCTTTTGTCTCCTTGTCTGACTGTTTGGACATTCATCAGCTCGGCTTTGCTTACATCTTTTCTCTCATTTGTTTCTTTTAGTCTGCTCAGTCTATCTTCCTTTTTTGTTTGTTTGTTCATGTGTGTTCGTCTGTTTTCAATTTTCATCTGTGGTCAAGTGTCTTATTTTGTCTGACTGTCAGTTGTTTTTCAGTTATTTCCCCAGACTTTTTCTTTTGTCTGCCCGTCTGTACTTTCACCTGCTTGTCTAGATGTCTGTTTTTTTATCCACCTTTATCCTGGTTCCTTGTTCACATCTTTACATTCATCTGTTTCTTGTTTGTCTGGCAGCCTGTCTGGCTATACATTCATCTGCTGGTTCTGTTTTTTCATCTACTCGTCTGCCTGTCTGGTTTTGCCTGTCTAGCATATACTTTAGTCTGTGATCTGGCTGTCTATACTTTAGTTTTCTAGTCCCTCTCTATGTTTTTTCGTCTGTCAGGTTGTTTTTTTCTGCCACTCCGTCAGTCTGTATTTACACCTATTTGTCTGGCTGTCTGTACTTCCATCTAGTAGTCCATCTGTTCTTTTGTCTGCTTGTTTGTCTGTCTGTCTGTCATTTTCGTCTGTGTGACTTCTAGCTATTAGTTTATCTTCTCATTAATTGTCTTTTTTCGTCTGCTTGTCCGTCAGTCTGATGTCTGATTGTATGTCTGGTTGTACTTTCACCTGTCTAGCTATACTTTTCATGTGTGCATACATCTGTAAGAACTGTTGTCTTCATGCCTGGTCTGCTCTTTTTGTCTCCTTGTCTGACTGTTTGGACATTCATCAGCTCGGCTTTGCTTACATCTTTACGGTCTTCCGTCCGCTCTAATATCTTCTCACCAGTCTGTCTGTTCTTTCGTCTGCTCGTTTATCTGCCCGTTTTTTTCTTCTGTTCGTTCTGTCTGTCATTTTTGTTTTCTTCTGGCTTGTCTGTACTTTTAATCGCTTGTTTGTCTGGTTGTATGTTCGTCTACTCATCTGGCTGACACTACATTTACACACGAGTGCTTTGAGACGTGGCTGAGCAGTCAGTGAGCCTGAACTTGTTTTTTTTTATTTATACATAAAAAAAAAAAAAAAAACTGACTGGGGGAATAAGTAGACAATAGTTTCTACAGTGTTGACATATCTCACTCTCACACTCACACACACACACACACACACACACACACACACACACACACCAGCTTGGCCTGCTTCTCAGCCTTCTTGGCTGCTTTCTCGGCTTCCTTCTGCTGTTTCTTCAGCGCTTTCTTGGACTGGGCCGCCTGCTGCTCCTCCTCGGCTGAGCTGCGACAGGAAAGGGGCACAGAGACATGGTTTTCAGCGGAGACTTTTTCCAAACATGGCATCATGGGAACGAAGGGAGGGTAAGAGATAAGCGTTAAAGGTTTCTGCATTGTTCACACAGGATCCGAAGAAAGAGCAGGCAGTGGGAGAGGACTTCCTCTCGCCAAGGTATTCACCTCACAGCTCAGCTCAGTCACGTACAGAACTCACAAATCAACACTTTTACACACAAACACACACTTCCAGGGTATTGTGGGTAACACACACGCCAAGACAAACACTCAGAGATGAAAGGAATGCATGAGAAAAGGTTCCAATTCTGCTCAATCTCCAGACATCAGACATCTGAGCAGTGACGTTTCAGTTTGGTGGTTCCACTGTAAAGAAAGCTTCACGTCACCAAGAACAGTTTCTGTACACACGGGGTAGAACCCATGTTTTAGAAATCTCAGTAATATTGAAGCTGCATGCTGGTGGAAGCATTACGGCTGGAAAAGGTCTACTAGACTGACCAGCAGCTACAGGTGATGCTGAAGGCTATTGGTGTTACAGGAGATTCTACACAAGGGTGCACATACCTTTTCATGTACACTGGTGTGTGTGTGTGTGTGTGTGTGTGTGTGTGTGTGTGTGTGTTACTAGTTACGAAGAAATGTTTCCTCATTGCAAAATTTGGCTTTCATAACGAATTTCACTGTAATGATCTCATACCAGATAAACACGATTACAGCCTGAGATCAAAGAGCTTTATGGCAATGCTGGAAACGACTTCCTGGTTATGACTGCGGGTCAAAGGTCGACCAAAGAACCTTGTTCAGGATATTCCTGACATTCACAGAGTGAGCTGTGATGAATCCTCCAACATCACACCCCTGAAGTGTTTATTCCGTTACACCCTCAAAGACCCCTTACACCCCCTTAAAATACACTGTTACACCCTCAAAATACACTGTTACAACCTCAAAATAGACCGTTACAACCGCAAAGACCCGTTACAACCTTAAAATAAACTGTTACACCCTCAAAATACACCGTTACACCCTCAAAATACACCGTTACACCCGCAAAATACATCGTTACAACCGCAAAGACCTGTTACAACCTTTAAATAAACTGTTACACCCTCAAAATAGGCGTTACAACCTCAAAATACACCGTTACACCTCAAAATAGCCGTTACAACCGCAAAGACCGTTACAACCTTAAAATAAACTGTTACACCCTCAAAATAGGCCGTTACAACCTCAAAATACACCGTTACACCCTCAAAATAGACCGTTACAACCGCAAAGACCCGTTACAACCTTAAAATAAACTGTTACACCCTCAAAATACACCGTTACACCCTCAAAATACACCGTTACACCCGCAAAATACACCGTTACACCCGCAAAATACACCGTTACAACCGCAAAATACACCGTTACAACCGCAAAGACCTGTTACAACCTTAAAATAAACTGTTACATCCTCAAAATAGGCCGTTACAACCTAAGATTACACTGCTACACCCTCAAAATACACCGTTACACCCGCAAAATACATCGTTACAACTTTAAAGACCTCATTACACCCTCAAAGACCTATTACACCCTCAAAAACAGGCCGTTACACCCTCCAAAAACAGGCCGTTACACCCTCCAAAGACAATGTTACACCCTCAAAATACACTGTTACAACCTCAAAGACACCGTTACCTATGTAAACTTTTTGTCATTGGGATTAAAATGATTTGGATTTGAAAGATTCGATGGACTGTTGATGTAAGATGTTGATCTCTAATCCGATACGGTGTTTTCAGTCTGAATGACTGACACACAAAGCACTTTAGTCTCCTTCCCGTGTGCAGTGTTTTATTCCTGTTGAAAACAGTGTTGTGGTGAATCAGGTGTTCACAAGAGCACAGTGAAAAGTGTGTGTACATCTTCTGCCAGGAATCAGTTTAAAGCGTTTAATTAGGTTCTGTTTATAGAAAAGGTTTCTCTCACCCTCTCAATCTCATTACAGTCTCACTGAGTCTGGGGAGCTTTTATTTAGACTCAGGTGTTTATATAGAACATTTTACTTCATATAGTAGTAGTGTAATAATTAATATCAGGAATCTCAACAACACTGGATCTCGATAAATATATGAAGTGTAAAACATTATTATTTCATATTATTAGTAAAATGATTAAATTGATAAGATATAAGTGCTGTTATATCGTTAAACTTCCTGAATTTGCTACTTTGAAGAAAAACTTTTTATGACATTTAATCTCAAAGTGCACTTATAAATAAACGCTGATGCAATCTACTGCAACTATTTCGATTTTTTTCCCCAGACGCATTCCGGAAAGCCCCGCCCCCTTCGCTCTGATTGGCTCGCAGTCTGTCTATTCGTTCGTTTGACACGAGCAGCACTATTAGAGTTAACCAATCACAACACGACTCTGAAAATAAACCCGGAAGAGAAGGCGGAGTGCGCCGGAATACGGGTAGAGAGATGGAGCTAGCCATGCTTTTGAACCAGACTGTGAGACTGCAGTCAGTGAAGCGCATCACTCACCCTTTAACCTGTTCCTTCGTCATGTCGCTTCTCGGTAATTCTGTACAATAAAAAAAAAGTAAACGTGCTGAAAATGTGGAGTTTAAGGTGCAAACACACTCACACACACTCTCACACACTCAGAGATGAGCCTCAGGGACGCGTGCAGGAAATGAAGGCGATTTTTCCCGGTCCGTGTGGAAACACATGTGGAATTAAAGGTTCCGCCCGAGTCAAGTTTTTTAAGTTCAAGTTTATTTTTATTGCACTTTTCACAACAGACATTGTCTCAAAGCAGCTTTACAGAATTTAACAGTGAAGGTGAATGATGTGTGTTTATCCCTGATGAGCACCATGGAGACTGTGGTGAAGGAAAAACTCCCTTAGATGTTATGAGGAAGAACCCTTGAGAGGAACCAGACTCAAAAGCAGAACCTCATCCTCATTTGGGTGACATCAAGAGTGTGATTATAGTCTTTACACACTACAGAACACTGGAGAGTGAGAACTAACATGAGCACAACATTTAAGATCATCACAGATCCAGCATCAGCTTCTCCATGCCAGAGCCTTTAAACACTCCAGGAGGTCCAATGTCAAAACTCCACATGAAGTGGGATCCAATTGGCGCTGGTACGTCTCTAGATGGTTCAAGATGTTTGGAGGCATCTACTACTTTAAAGGTCCATAATCTTCATGAGGTGGGACGTGACTGGAGCTGGAGCAACCACAGGATGTCTCGGGATGGGGAGAGAAAGAGAAGCAGTGGAGAGGAATTAGCGTAGCTGCTGTTCATGATATTAACAGCACAAGTTGATAATGTGATGTGATCAGATGTTCTGGAGCACAAGGTTATGATGTGATGTGTGTTATGTGTAGAACTCACTAAAAACATACATCTTTAATCTGCACTTAAACTGGGAGAGTGTGTCTGAGCCCCAAACACTGTCAGGAAGACTATTCCAGAGTTTAGGAGCTAAATGTGAAAATGATCTACCACCTTTAGTGGACTTTGCTATTCTAGGAACTACTAGAAGTCCAGAGTTTTGAGATCTCAGGGAGCGTGATGGATTGTAGCGTGTTAGAAGACTGGAGAGATACATGGAGATAAACCATTTAGTGTTTTATAAGTAAGTAGCAGTAAGTTGTAGTCTATTCGAAACTTAACCGGAAGCCAGTGTAAGGACGAGAAGATCGGGGTTATGTGGTCAGGAACTCCATCACATCTCAGTCACAAACTGTTCAACCTCCTTACATACAGGAACATACGCACCAGAACCAGCAGCTTCAGGGCTTTTTTTCATCACTCTACTGAAATCCACAGACAAGCTCCTGTAGCTCACACTGCTGAAGAGGTTTTTGTATATAAATATATATATATATGTGTGTGTGTTACAGGAGCTCGACTGTAGGATCGGACCATGCGGACCAGCCTTCGTTTCTGTGCATCAATGATCCTTGTTCCCCACGGCCCTGTCACCGGTTCACCACTGTTCCTTCCTTGGAGCACTTTTGATAGATTCTGACCATTGCAGACCAGGAACATCCCACAAGAGCTGCAGTTTTGGAGATGCTCTGACCCAGACGTCTAGACGTCTCAATTTATTAAACTCGCTCAAATCCTTACGCCCATTTTTCTGCTTCTAACATCAACTTTGAGGATAAAATGTTCACCTGCTGCCTGATAAATAAATCCACCCACTAACAAGAGCCATGATGAAGATCAACAGAGTTCTTCACTTCACTATCTATCTATCTATCTATCTATCTATCTATCTATCTATCTATCTATCTATCTATCTATCTATCTATCTATCTATCTATCTATCTATCTATCTCAATAATTCATCACTATAGATAATAAAGTATATACAAACTGAAGTCTAGTAACTTTTTATTCAAATAAAATTCATAGTTTTTATGCTGATGTTTGCATCTCCTGATGTTTGTTCTCAGACGATCCACTTATTTATATATTTATATGTTTGTTTTGTTTGTTTAAAGAAATGGTGGCTGGTTGTTTAGTTCTGAACAGAGAGGAATAAAAACCAATAGTGAAATAAATCACCAGATTTGTTTTTAAATCTAATAAACACCTTGTCTTTTTGGTTTCGTTATTATTTTAAATGGATATACAGTATATGTAAAGATATATATATATATAGTGTGTGTGTGTGTGTGTGTGTGTGTGTGTGTGTGTGTGTGTGTGTGTGTGTGCTACATTCCCACACAGTGCAGTGAGGTTTGTTGTGGTGTGGAGGAGGATCTCAGCTCTGTCTCGGGGTTAAACAGACCCACAGGAAACAATAACAATAACACGACTCCTACTGCATCAGCTCTGAGCTCATCATCATCATCATCATCTTCACCATCTTTATTACTATCATCATCTTATTTTTCATCATCATCTTCATCATCTTCTTCTTCACCATCTTTATCACTACCATCATCTGCTTCTTCATCATCATCTTCATCATCTTCTTCATCACCATCTTTATTACTATCATCATCATCTTCATCATCTTCTTCTTCACCATCTTTATCACTACCATCATCTGCTTCTTCATCATCATCTTCATCATCTTCTTCATCACCATCTTTATTACTATCATCATCATCTTCTTCATCTTCTTCTTCA